>NW_010098640.1:5523-30146 GCF_000699245.1 Pterocles gutturalis
CCCGTGCCGCACGCAGCTCTGCTGTGGGGAGACTTTTCTTTGTGCCGTATTGGCTGCGCGCGGTGCTACTGGGCGAGCAGTTTCCTTGACAACATTTTTTTTTTTTTTTACTTTTTTTTTAAATGCAATCTTTTTTTTCTTGCCCCACTCCACGGCTGCAAGATCAGGCCTGGCTTTGAATCCCGGCTGCAAAGACACCACGAGTAGGAATTAGCGTTACACAAACGGGAACACCCCAAAGCCTGTCCGTCACGCAAGGTCCCCGTCCCACACAGCTTGCAGGGTGACCGGCCGCGGAGGAGCTAAAGTAACAGTTGGGAAGATAGTGATTAAGTTGTGCATTATGCAGTTCTTCCTCCAGGTTTTTTTTTTTTTTCTATTAGCCTGACAACATTTTGTTACCCATCATCTTGTTTTCAGTGTGTAGGGAGGAGAGAAAGGAAAAATCTATGGCTCATACCCACCCCACCACCAGCTATTCCTGCACGGGTCCCGCAGCAGGTGCTCTGCGGCACAGTACACCCCAGCTGACTCCTCCATCCCCAGGGAGTCCATCGGATCTGCATTTTTTATCTTCCCTGCCACCTGATCCAATGGCAAGAAACCCACTGACTCACGTACTGCCCTCAAGCAACAAAAACAAGAAAGGATGCGCCTCGTTATTAGGACTCGCCAAAAGATCTTCCAGCAAAACAGATGCTCCCCTCGCTGCCAAACGCTGAAATGATGGGATGGAAGTGTTCTGCAGGAACATATCGATCTCATCGTCGTTCTCAAAAAAGCAGGAGGCTCGCCCGCACCCCGAGCGCTTCCAGCTCGCAGGCAGCAGGGCTGAGCAGCAGCGAGGGTTACATGTCAACAAGCTGCTGCTATTTTAACACTTCCCCCACAACCCCAACTCAGCGCCAGCCCAAGGGGCTCTGTTGCCCTTTTCTTTCGGAAAATTTCTTATTTCAGTCCTAAAGCTGTTTATATTCCACGCAATAATGTCCTCTTCCCTTTTATTGTTAGAAATTGAAATTAGAAATTGAAATGGCAATAAATCACAAAGTAGCACGAGTGCCAGCCGGCATGCAGAATCATCTGCAGCAAAAGGTCCCCCAAAGCACTAAATCCAGTCAATCGGAATAACCAGCTCAGCACACCCGTCCCACCCAGCACACTAATGATCCAACAGCCCTCTGGACAACAACAAGGACAACAAAAAACACAAACAGAACAGTAGCCCAGGAAGGTCACCAGCTCCACATGCACGGCCTTGCCAAAGACAACCCAAGGGCTTTCGGATTATTCCAGCCAGGGGTTCACGCTGTGCTCTCCATTCTCGGCAGAACCCTGCAGATGTGAGCAGCCCCAGCCTCCCCGCTTTGCCGGGAGCAGGGGGCCTTTCACAACATCCTCTCCTCCGCCTCGCTGCGTGTGCATCCCCCAGGGCGCCTGTCACTGAGAGGATTGTTCCAAGAACCGACTCCAGTCACCAGCGTTCAGCTTGTATTCCCAGAAAAGTGCCTTCGGGAACCACAGAGGATGTCCCGCATCCTGGGACCAGATTTGCTCCCTTTGGTGACTCTGTGCAGTCGAGGACTCACGTTATTACTCAGTGCTTTTGGCTTCCCTGGCTGGATGGAGCAGCAGTGATTCCTTACCTGGTTCCTTTCCCTCCCTTGAGCTCTTCTAATCCATCCACAGATTTGGATCAGGGATTTTCCTCTGCCGTTGGCTCCCGGTGTCCCTCGTTTGTCTCCGTTTACAGTTAAGCCCTGTAAGAAAGGGCACAGACACAGCCACCTCAAATCCTAGCTATCCTGCCAGGATCACCGCAGCCACTGCCAAAAGGGATCAGCATCTCCAGCAACCTCGAAATCTCACCCCAGTCGTTTCTCCAAGAGGCCAGCTCCTTCCCAGTCCCATCGCTACCCCCGCAGAGTGCTCAGTTACCTGCTCCCACAGCCACAGCCCTGCCACGAGGAGCTGCTCAAGGATCCAAAGAGAAGCGCTAAAGCCCAGGAAGGGAAAAGTTCCTGTCCTGGGTGGTGGAACTGCACCAGCCAATACCTTTGTCAGATAGCCTGCACCTTCGTGAGAGCCTCGTTTTCTTTCTGGTGTTGTCCCACCAGTCAGCAGGATCTAGGCTAAACATACAGCATGAAAAACAATTAAGACTTCGCTTACATGCCTTCATTCATTGATGATGGCGAGTTCTGATGAAACAAAGCAGTCAGAACACAGGACGGTCCTAAGATTTAGCTCCATACGAAAGGTTTTGAGTTTTGCAAAAATATTTAACACAGGACTATCAAGGTAACGATGTCTAGACCCCAAAAGGTGTTCCAGATACACCCGTGGAATTGTTATCTGTGATGTCCTTTGGGATTTCATCAGCCATACACCCAGCTCTAGACAGGATTCCCCGACATCTCCATTCCCAGAGGAGAGCCAGGGGACTGTCTGACACCCCCAGCCTTACACCTCTGCAAATTCAGCCACACCAGCCTCCAGATGAATACGACAACCATTGACCAGAGTCGAGGAACTTTCTAGAGAGCTCGGCTGCAAATAACCGTGTGCTCTGGGGCCTGAGCCGAAGCATCTTTCCGTCTTTGTTAGGGAACGCCACAGCCCAGGGCCGAGGCTCTGGCCATCTTCAGCACACACGTGAACACTGGTGTCTGGAATGGCGACACTGCACAAATCCAGAGAGACAGCAGGTTTGAGAGGAACCTTAGCACCTCACTTCCAATCTGTTTACTGGTAAAAAGCTCTTCTTCCCCTCCCTGAAGAAACAGATACTCTCTGGAACTGACTTACAAGCGTTAGGACTAAGCTACAGGATATAATGTTTTCGTTAAAAGAACATACACTATGACAGAAGTGCAAGCCATGATTCCTGCAGTTTCTTTCCCCATGCAGAGTCACTCCACTCTGCTTATCACTCCTAATTGCTCTAAAAGTAGCATCCTGAGTGATACAAATATGCATGTGATTAAGTGTTATCTCCAGTTAAAGTATCAGTATCTGAAGCTGCCTAGATGTTGGTAGAAAAAATTAACAAGAGAAAGTTGTAACTCATATCATACAGGGATATCTCAGCTCCAATTAAGTCCACGGTGTATTTTATACAGAGTAGCCTTCGATTGGCAAGTAATTTCACTTCTGTGCATGGTAACAAAAAAAGGCAGAAACTGAAAAACAAACAAAGCAAGAGTTTGGTGCTAAAAAAAAAAAAATATACAAAGACATCGTCAAAGAAAGAGGAGATGGAACTTCACCGTGACTGCTGCCAATCGCACAAAATGGTTTATTATCTCACTGCCAACAGGGACCGAAAATTTGTCCTAGTACACTAGTGGGAAAAATCTGATAAATATGAGGAACACAATACTGATTTGCAAGTAACATATTTCTCTGATGGCAGCAAAGCAAAGCTGATTGGATCGTTATCTGTGAAGCCCAGAAAACAGCACCTTAGTATTATTATTTAAATAAATTATACCGATCAACTTGGTGACATTCTGCTACCAAGGCAGGGGAACTGACGGGATCCAGGACTCCAGAACTCCCCCATTGTTACCCCAGCACAATAACCCCCTTCAAGCTCTGCCAGGTGGCACGGTGTCATCTTGTCCAGGGCACAACAGAAAGCTTTGCAATGGATCTTTGACAGTTCTTGGGAAAGTTCAGAGCTGTTGTTTGCTTTGGGGGTTTGTTTTGGGTTTGGTTTTTTTTTTTTTTTAAAGGTACATTTATACATTTTTAAACAGATAATTTGAAAGTAAGAAACCTGCTCCTGCCTGCAGCCCTGCTCCCTCTTCTCGAAGGCAGCGCAGCCTTTCCCAACAGCTGCGAGTCACCAGCAAATCCAAGCCACGTAGCACCCAGCGGTGACGAGTAACACAAGAGGCATGGACAAACCTGTCTGAAGGCCTTCGCAAATCAGATTAGAGAAGAGTGTTTAACATTAATGAGCTGCAATAAATTCATCAAGAGCCAGAGGGAAGATATTTTACTGCAAGAACTTTATTGCACTATGTTCAAGTGCTGAACCAAGTGTCGTGCCTACTGGACACGGATCACCATCAGACTCCCCCCGTTTGCGCCTACGCTGTGTAACAGGCTGCACTTCTCACTATTTCTCTGCAGAGTCATAGTATATAATCAGTACATTATAAATCAGAGTAAAACTAGGGGGAAGAATGCAAAGTTATACATATAGCACGTAATTTTTTTTCTTTATTGTTCTTCAGAAGGGCTGGGGGTTTGGGTTTTAATCCAGCTCAACACCTTCCCCTCCAATCTGACTGCCATCATTTGTCAAATCAGCTTTAACTACCAATATTTTACTAAAAACATCAATTTTAATTTGCAGAAACAGTTAGAACATTAGGCTTCTAGTTGGCAAGGGGAAGGTAAGGGCCAGAATTAGGTAATTTCAGCATCGTCTACCTTCCACATGGACTCTGACGTTACCAGGTACGTTATTTCCCTAATACAGGCATCGACACACAAACACTTTCGTGTCTCTTTTATCTATTATAGAAATCAGAAACGTTACACATCTTAAAGGGAGGAAGGAACTCAGCACAGCGACACAGCCTGAGTCAGGGTACAGACCGAGTTTCAAGGAGCGCGGTGTTTTCTAGCCACAGACATCAGACAGGTCTGTTGGAGTATCTGCAAAGTGAGAGGCTGGACAAGTACCATTATTTTTTGCTTAAATTTATCAATGACTTCCAGGTACAGAGTTCTAAAAGTTCATTACCTGTGTTCTGAAAATGTTTGTGCAGTTAAGCTGCAAACTAAAACCAGAAGTCTAGAACAGGATGACAACCTGTGAAGGCAGTTCCCATTGCCAGCAGCTGAGGTATCGGTAGAAGACGGCACCAGTTGATGCCTGCGACAGGCACAGACCAACAAAAGCCTTTGGTGCTCCACAGCAAACGATCACAGGAGTGTATGACCCTAAACCTGTGTTCAAAGTCTTCAACGGCTGAATATTACAGACATAATGTCAAGCTGAAAGCATGTGAGGTGACTGCTGGGGCAGGGCGCTAACACGTGTTTGGCAGATGTAGCCTGGCTGAAACGGCTTCTTAGAGGCTGTAAAATGATTTGTCTTGATTAATTCACCGACAACCCCCATGGCCCCACAAAGAGAACGTGGTGCCAGTCCACACTCCAAAAACCAGCGTATTTATGGTTTGCCAGTGGTGAATACATGACAGGTATGTTGGTGTGTAACTAGAGATCCTCCCTCCAGAACAGCTGAATAAAAAATAACCAGGCAATCAGTGGTTAAACTGAGCTGCACGCGAGGGCTGGTCTGGGGAAATACCCATACTAGGCATTCATGCACGGACTGCATTTCTGTGTGCGTACCATCGTTACCTCAAATATGATACAAATGAGATCCTCCCCCCAAATCCCAATTTGCTGCGTTCAGCAAGGCAAAGAATCTGGACAGCAGCAAAAAGCCTTCTCTTCTCCCTTATGACAGATAAATTAATTTTAAGCTTGTCTGAATTGCCCCGTGCTCACCTAGGACGCTTTTGAACATCAGTCTTCTGCCAAGACAGATTTTCTATCTAGCAACAGAAAGACAATTAACATTTCAGCCAAATTCTTTGGAAAAATAAGACTGACACACACACACAAAAATCGCGCACACGTGCATCCACACTCACACAGTCAAAAGCACTCTCTCCCACCCATCGGAAAAGGCCTTTAGCAGATTCACCAAAGACCTCAGGCAGTGAGTCTTCGTTTAGAACCCGCTGGGAAGTTTTTTCACACCTGCAGAGTCTGAACACCGCGTAGACATACAACACAGACATCACCGAATCTCTAGAATGTGCCCAGGCTGGGCTTAAGGCCGTCAGACTGCTCCCATACAGCAGTAAAGGCTCCTCCTCACGGCTGTCTGCCAGGTCCCAGCAAGGTTAAGAAAAGGCAACTCCGTTTCAGAGAGTCCCACAAGAATTAATGTACCAGGCCCTGACTGGGGGGAGTTTCCTCAAATTAAGAAAATGGTTTCTGCACAAGCCAATGCTCTGCTGGTTTTCCTTAGACATAAAATTTACTTTATTTCTTTTCTTAAAAAGTTAAAAATACAGAAGGTTCAGAAACTGATTTTCTCCTTGCAGATGTTCAAACTGCAGCTTAAGGAGAAAACAATCCTTCACTGAAATGTTTCTCTTAATTTTTTTTTTATTTTTATTTTTTTTCAATCATCACCACCATTAGGACAGAGGTTGAGGAGCACTGACTCCACCACTAATTTGATGACGTAGTTTGATTCCAGATTCACATTTCCAGGTGCCAAGAGTCCAGAAAACAGCCATGCTAACTTCTGCCTTCGTTTTGAGATTTTTTTTTTTTTTTTATTGAACACAGCAGTGACCGTTGGCATCTTTGAAGCGTAATCGCATCTTAGGTCGGTATTTCTCAAGGTAAAGCAGCTGTTTGGAATTGAAAGCTCCCCTCCTTTTCCTAAAACAAAGAGAATGAAGGCTAAGATCAATGGGAAAAGTACTGCTTCGATCACTATATACATTCTAAGGCAGACCCGTCCTCGTTTCAAAGCTTTTCTCTATCTATAAAACAGCATTTTGGCTTGGTTCTGTATCCACTGACATTTTGAGGAAGGATAAACCAGGCCAGCACAGGCAGTTCATCACCTACATGCCAATATTAAACTCAAAATCCAGTTAGCAAATTTCAGCATATTTTCTTGGATTGGCAGAGTTTATTTCCATCGCCAGCAGCAGCCGCTGAACAACATCAAGGTCACCCTTTCCTTGCAGATGCAGGTGCTATTTATTATATCAGCTAATACCATGACATTCAGATACAAATATGTAAGAAGTTCTCAGAAAGAGCTTCTTGGTATAAAAGGAACCATACCCAGGCAGAGAAAAAAAGGAATTTCAGAAAAGAAAAAGTCAAAAAAAATCTGCTGACAGCAATACAGTTTACAAAGATAACGGAAGACCCTGGGAATCCATAAAAGGATGAATTGCTTTTTTGGCAAAGCTCATTCAACATAATCTTACCTGCTGGGCTTCATTTCAAGATCTGATGTTATCACTAAACCAACAGAGCTCTGCAGTCTCACCATCCTTCACCAGTTCTGTTTTTTTCCAGACAGAGTGATTGCTGACATTTCCTGGGTGGATAACGCACTCACCCACAACACCTGTAGGAAGGCTGGTGCTCACCTACTCGCTGCAGAAATTCTGCTTGGGGGCCCAACCTCACAAGAATTTTTTTTTTTCTTAATTAAGAGCAATTAGTCCATGTTCAATTCATCCACAATCTTTACAGCCCCAGCATAGATGCTTTTTCCTTCCAAGTTCAAAAACTTTGAGTATTAGGTCAATGGCTTAACATACAAGCCCAAATTAAAAAAAAAAAAAAAAAAAAAGATCAATCACCTTTTAATCCTCATCTCTAAAGAGAGGAAAGGGCACAAGCCACAGCATTAACGTCAAAGTCATGCCCATTATTGTCAGGATACAGCTACCAGAAAACAAATCAGAAATCTAACAAACTTTGCTGTTCAAATACCAGGTAAGCTGAGAGATTTCTTGAGAATGAGGAAGTTTAACTTACTGCCTTATAAACTGAACTGCATCTTCGTACTTCATTCCACATTCAATGAGAGCAAGTGCAACCAGGACAGGAGCCCTAAAGGAGAGATCAATATTTCAATATTTAAGGAAGATCTAGAGAAACAATATATTGAACCTCTCAAAATACATCAAATTAACCTATAAGCAGATAGCTGAAATATGTTCTCTTTAAGCCTTATCTACAGAAAAACCTGCTGAGTACCTAACACAGAATTTTTTTTTAGTAGAGTGCTCCGCTTCCAGCACACACACAAATAAAAATCAATAACTCCTTAGTGTTTGGGGCATGAAACAATAACTCTACATTTTTACGCTTTCTCATTTCACTAGAACCTAATTTTCTACTTTGCTAAAACAAATGTGTAATATCTCTCGCATGCATTTTGCTTCTTATGACACTGAAACCCAGCTGTACATGAGACAGATCTATGAAGCACTGAACAGATAACTTATCTAGATTTTTTTTTTTTTTTTAATTATATGCTATACATGGAACTGGGTGTTCCAGGGACAACAGAGTAAAACCTTCTACACCGGGGTCCACATTTTGGAAATCAGGTCAGTGTGAAGAGCTGGCTTCTCAAACAAGCCAAAATCACAGTACACACTGACGTTCTCCCCACTGAACACACACAGCTGCAACAGACACCTCTGACAGCAGAGCAGTAAAGGATTAAACAGGTACTAACAACTGGACACCTTATACTCATGGCTAAACAAAACAACCGTCACTGTCACACTGCATCTGCGTCAACAGAATTATTCACTCTTCAAAGGAAACAATTTGAAACTTCAAAAGTCGCTTTAACAACAACAAAAGTCTCTCTTTACTACAGTTGAAGTTCAATTCCCCACTACAGGTAGACAGTTTTCCAGATTAAAGTGAAATCTCTAAAGCTCTTGCTTTTCCCTCTGCCAGAAGTAGTCTGAGAACAGCAGAAAGGTCGTTCTGCAAGGAACAGACACACAGCACGAGCTGATGGGACAAACAGAAGCTAGGAAGCTTCTGGTACCCTTCGGACTGATACTAGGAAAGAAACAGGAGAGTTGAAAATCACTTGATTTACATGCGGCCACCTTTCTAAAGATGTTCCTCGGATAAAAATAGAGCAGAAATGGATAAACAAATGTTAATTGTCTTGAGGTTTTGGCTCTTGTGTCTTGAAATACTGGCTGTTTCTCCCTCTGCCTCTTCATTCCCCTCATCCCTTCTGCTCTAGAGGCAGAAATATAAGAACTTGACACACTCCAACTCTGTGCTTACTCGACTTCTTTAATCCGCCTTTCTTGCCGAGAAATATTAGTCTGCATGTGAGCAAGAAATACAAGCCTAACTCTTCTTACCATTAAAGTGAAGTCTCTTTAGAGTAAGAAGGTAATTGCAGCAGTTTTCCTAAATGCTTTCTTTTTTTAATTACCAATGCTTAACAGTATACCAGTTGAAAACAGGAAGAAATAAAAAAAAACCACAACAAAACCAAAAAACCTGTACAGCGTTAGAAATTGTAGTGTGCACATATATTGCATTTGTGAAGGAGCACAAGAGACTTTGTTGTTTTAGCAGAAAGACCTGCACTTTCAAATTAATAGCATCTCGAACTGCTCATGTCATTCACGATTGACAGAAGTGTTCTGAACAATCTCTCCAAGTTTTTCCTCTCATCCTTGATCAGAGTTATGAAATTACTGAAGAAGTTTAAGCTGCAATAAATCTCTCTTGCTTTAATGACACAAACTTGATGCTGCTGTTTTGAAGTGTTATTTAGGAGAAAACAGAGAAATTGGCATTTACTTAACTCCTTCCACGACCTACCTCCCGAACAAACAAACCCTAAGCCTGTGACACTGACCTTCCCAACCCTGCAACACAGTGAACAGCGACACAGCATCCAGGCTCCTCACGAAATTTGGTTTTCAACAGGTTTAGCCAGTCATCCACTATCTGATTCGGGGGTGGTGCTCCATCATCAAACGGCCAGTCCTTGGAAGGAAAAAAAGAACATTAGCTGTATGGATTTCCATCTATAATCAAGCAAGGTAACTGTAACTGGGAGAAGCAAAATATTCCATTCAGGAAGAAGTGCACATTACACAGACAGTTCTGTGAGTATTTTTCTGGTTGCACAGAAGTTTGTGGGTCAATATCATAATGCAACACTAAAAGTTTAACAACCATTTAATTGCACGTTTCAATAATATTTCAACAAAACTCTACACTAACTCCTTTGCAGTATAGAATTTTTAGAAAAATAGCTGCCCTTGAAATCTCATTTTATTAAAAATATGTAAAAATCAATAGACATTTCAAATAAACATTTGAAAGATGAGAACTTTGTAGACTTTTGCCTGTGGTTGTGGCAACCTTTTACAATACTATTTGTACTGCAGAGGAGAAGCTACCTCATAATTCAAGGAGATCAGCAGAGAAGCTACTTCATAACAACTCACACGGCTCAGCTTGTCCAGCTGCCATGAATCCAATAAGCAAAACAGTTAAAATTACCTGGGTATGTTCAACTCAACAACACACATTCAGAAGCAAAAAAGAAGAGTGCTTAGACAAAGTCAACAACTAGGCAGCATCTCAATTCCGTTCCTGCCTATGAAAGGGCTAGCCAACATGTAAACTACCGAGGCCACAGTTAATATTGGCAACGTGGCTGTCAATCAAAATTGCATGCGAGAAGCTTCCCATTTTCTTGAGGTCACAGCTCTCTCCTGGAACTTGTGCGGAGTGGAGTACTCCATGTCCTACATTTCAGGACCAAGCATAACATCACATGCTTTATAACCTCCTCAGACGCAGCGAGTGCTGGAGAAGAGCACTCCTAGATGCAAGGGAAAAAACAATACTGAGTAGTTATCTAGTGCTTTTCATTAGACGACTGCAACGCATTTTACAAGAAAGACTTGTAGGCAGTTTTGTATTATCCAACCACCTCTCCAAACGGTAGGAAAATTGCTTCAAAGGAGCCCTCGTCTTCCCTCATTGGCCAGAAACTAATCTTTTATGTAGTATCTTGAGAACAGGTTAACAAAAGTAATATTCTCTGAAGCCTGAAAACACAGAAACAAGTACAAACAAAGGTAAAAAAACCTCCAGACTCTTGATTTTGAAATGCACTCATTGCTGCCCTGATACTTCCTGAATAGCAAGTACAGCTTAGCACAGAGCTCAGCCCAAGAGCACCGCAGAAACGTGTCAGCACTTTAAAAAGCTGCACGGTAGAAATCTGTGTCTTGGAATTGCAAAGCCAAAGTTACTGAAATAACTTTATATCTGACTAATTCAGAAAGATACACAAAGTCTGAAGAGCGCAGAGAACTCCTTTTTTAAAGCAAATGGGAAATTCAAAATACCTGGGACAACACAGCAAAAGAAAAGCCTATAGAAACAAGATCATAAAGCAAAACTTGTTCTTCCTAATAAAAGGCTTTTACGAGATTTTCCACTCAATCACACTCTGACAGCTATATTATTTTAGGCCTCGTGTCACTCACTGTCCCAGGAAGAGATGTATGGGCTGCCAAGAGAACAGGCATTACCCATGGCAAGATGCTTTCACTTGAAACTGCCTTGCAAAGAACAGGATTTACATGTCCGTTCTGTGTCCTAGTTTTGGATTAAATTAAATCCTTCCCTTCAGCCCAAATACAGGAGGTCACCACGTAGCTTCAGCTTACACATTAACCATCTTGTCCACACAACTCTTGTGCTGGCCTGAAATAATGACAATCGTCATTTCCCACAGATCATCACCTCCCCAGGAATGGTACAGCACCGACATTCAATTAGCACTGATAAACCCTGCTGCATGGGACAGTGCCCAGCATGAGGAACAAGAATAATTCGGGGACTAGAAGAGCAATTGCAGCAAAGTTTTGCAGTTTTTTTTCCTGATTACGAGTTCTGCCAGCATCACCTCCGTATTCCTGTCGGACAGGATAGAAAACAAATTGCTAAGCTCCACGACCCAAGCAGCCATTAATAACCAGGACGATGCACGGCGGCTGCACGAACAGAAAACAGCTCTTCTGTGCCACCCTGCCGCGGCTGGGAAGGACCACAGGCCAGAAAGGGTTCTTCTTATTTACCCTTTATCTGAAGCAGCCTTGCTCAGCAGAACAGCTCTGGGTTTGTCAGCCAGCAATGACTGCAGGATTGGCAACGCAGGACTGAGGGGAGCAAGGAGCAGTAACAGGACTTTAAGGTGAAGAAGACCCCTTGCTTCAAAGCCTGTGCACAACCCACGCGGCAGCTCCAGCAGAACTGCCTGCACCTGCATAGGACGTAACCACAGCCACCAGCGTGGAGCTTTCCCACCTTCAATACCAGAGCCGTTGGCGATGCAGAAAATATCAGATGGCAACGAAGTCACATCTCAAAGACGGGCACTCCCAACTGCCTGCCAGCATGCGGGCGGCAGCCGTGCTGGGGGGCACCGAGCGTAAAGGAAGTCTGACCCAGGGACGGACAGTAAATGAAGGATCCACAGAAGCAGAAGAACAAAACGCCTCTTAGATCCTGAAGATGAACAAAACTATCACAGCCCCCTTGGTTGCCAGCCAGTGCAAAAAAATATTTGCAGAAAAAAACGACCAGTTTTTCCAGTGTAGCATTTCTATGTCAGAAGACTTCACACATGAACATAACTAAGACCTGCAGAAGCCCACAGAAACTAAATCCATCCCCGCCTCCTGTCTCCTGGATTTAATCTCTGTTGATAAACATGCGCATGCAATAGTACTACTTCCAACACAGAACATCTAATTCTCTACTTTCTCACTATGCCATCTGCCAAAGCAGCTCTCGAGCTGCCACATTCTACCCATCCTGCCAGTACACAATCCTGTACCAGGGCACGAGAGCAGGCTTGGCTGGAACGCTCTCATTTTCGGGGGTTCACTGCGCTTCTGACCTCAACAGTTTTAAAATAGACACTAATCTCTCTCAGGCTGTGCTTTTAATCTTAATGTTGTTTTTGCAAGCAAATATTAGCTTTAAATAGTGACGTGTTATTTTCTCAGCCAGATGGTAATTCAATACCATTTCTGAACAGCACCAGGACTCTGCTTTGAGAACGCACGCATTCAGAGGAAGGAAAAGCTATACAGGAGGCAGTCACGTCAGTGACTCGTTAAACTTATCTCAAATGTCAAAATACTACTGCAACAGAGTAAATTACTAAGACAACCTTGTGACTGGGATCCTCAGGATCAGTGATCCCTGGTGCCTCCTTTCTCTTACCGTGCACAGATGCCTGGTGGACTCATGCTCTCTCCTGTTTTGCCTTCTGCAGCAGTGGAATAAGTAACAAACGCAGGGAGCCTGGCTGGCTGAGGCAAGGCTGTGTAGACACAAGGCTCTTGCATGTGTTACTCGAAGAGAAAGGCTCTCCAGCATAATGGTGCTTAGCAGAGCTGGCAAAAACACCATTTCCAGTTTTTAGAAAAGCTTCCTCAAAAAACTGCTTTCAGTTCAAACCTAGCCAACATGAAGTTTTTAAGGCTTCTTGAGAACCAAAATCCCCGAATTATTTCAGAAGCGCAAGCTCCAGAGCACAGAGCGCTCCTCGGCTCCTGCAGCTGCCCCCGAGGCCCTGGCCGTGGACCAGAGAAGGTGGATTTTGCTCAGAGCTGCAAGAGCCAAGTTCAGCTGGCCTTACAGGGCAGCCACCCCGACAGAGCTGGACACCTGCAAAACTGCCCTAAGTCTTCCAGAAAGAACTCAGATCTTTGCTCAGGCACAGGAACACAGAAATAGTCTAAGCCCCAGCTTAAATCAGGGCTCTGAGGGCTTCCACACCAGAAGTTTAATCCTTCCAGTCTCTAGTAACCTTAGGAGCAGCGATGCCCACATCCGGGACAGCTCTAGAAAGAACAAAAATGCTATGCCAGAGCGCAGCCCTAGGAGCACTGGTAGCCCTGTAACGACCGATTTTTCCAACAACACTGAGGCACACACGGCTGCCTGGAACTGGAGTAAATGCTTACTAGGGCTGGAAGCCAAGAAACCTGACTGACCTGTACGTGGTGTTTTCACAGATATGGCAGGATCCAAGTTTTTCTCCTAATGGAAAACTGCAGAAGTTTTCCTCCAACTGAGCCATAAAAAAAAAAAATCAAGAGGCAATAGAAGACTGACTACCTGCAACAAGAGGGTAAGATGCAATTTCTGGCCTCACAACAGACTATTACTCACTCCAGTAAAATAAACTGATTATATCTGACACACTAATAATTCCGAAGTATTGCCTGGAAAAATACTGCCTGTAAGCTCAGTATGATCACACACCTATTAAAAAAACCTCCCCTAAAACACCAGGCAATACTAGCCGATAGAGTCAGACAGTCATTGCACAATGTTAACCGTGAGCAGCAGTTAAGGAATTCCACCTGATGAACAGCGAAGCCACCAGCAGCCAGGCTCCACTCAGAGGGGAGCAGTGACAGGGCCATCTATCAACACCCTGCTACAGCCAGTCCATGGAAGCCTATCAACATGTCAGCTACCGTCTCAAAAGGTGGCACAAGCAAGAGAAAGGAGTTTTATCTTCATCCTGAGAAGGTGAATGGTAAAGCCAAGAAGTGCTGTATCTAGAGAAAAGGACCAAATCAAGCTGTACGAACCACAAGGCTGAACACTGGATTAATATCGACCTAGTCACTAAAAGGCAACCAAAAATATCTTGCCAAATCCAGAAATCCTGGAACAGACATTTCTAAGCACTCAGGCGATAGTAATGAATCAGCAAGTACCTTTCACAAAAGTACAGTGAGTTTCTCAGAACCAGCTGTAGCTGATGCAGGGGATCACATTGTTTCTGGCCAATCTGAAACAGTCATAAGCTCTTGCACAGAGCACAAAGGCTATCCCCACCACTTGTAGTCAAGTGATTTTTTTATTTTTAGACAGTTTTAAAGGCAACTCACTAGAATCTGGATTCCTTCTTTTTCGATAGGAGCTTGATCGTAAGTGGCATCACAAACTCGCACCAAGGTTGTCACTCCGTACTTCTTCAGCTCCTTTAAGAAAAAGGAAAACAGGTGAGCACACTGACAGAGTGAGGAATTAAAGAACTTCCTCATCAGCTACAACACTAAACATTTTACAGAGTCACCAGTACTGTGACTGCTGCACAGCTCCAAGGTGACTACACAAGGAAAGAGCAAGGGCCAACCCAAAGTGGGGTTTATGGCCTGCGCTAGGACAAGGGTTACCAGCCGCAGGAATAAGTGTGAAACACCTCTGAATTCTCTTGCTCTAGGGAAATGCCAAGGTGGAAAAAAAATTGCACATAGAAGAGCAAAATTAAAACAGCTGCTTATATTCTCCACGCAGCTTCTTCTTCTCTTTAAATAGAAGCCTGGATGGAACTGCTTGCTTCAGCCAGTGTTGACATTTTGAGGCAAGGAGGGACAGAACACACACACCATCATACTCCAGCTTCCTTGTAATGAACTATAAGTAGCACATTGTGCTAGATAAATAATCAGAAGATCAAACAAAAGCTGGTCCAGTTCACTTTGAAGGTTCATAGAGCAAGCAGAATTTCCCCTCATGTTTGGACTGAATCACTAGAACGTCTAACAATCAGCAATAATATTTATTCCAGAGTCAGGACTCCTGAAAAAGGAAGGCAATCCACAATAATGGGAAAAAAAAATTACACACACCAGAAGAACGTGGCTTTCATACAAAATTAACCATTAATATCTGAGCAGATCCACAGTGAAGAGCACACTGCTGAATGATGGAAGTCTGTTACTGCCACAGTCAGACATCAGAAAGACCTGCATACACACGCTAAAAACTCCTCTACATACAAGATACTGGGGCACAAAGATATAGCAAGTTCAGGGCAAACTAGAATGCAGAAATGTGCTGTACTACTACTTCTCTGATCTTCTTCTTCTTCATCTGTTAGTTCTTCAGAAAACTGAATATTAAATTTGGCAGTATTTAGGATCCTATTGGGTCACTACTGGTCTGATCCACCGCCCATCATAACAGGGCGAGACTTTGGAAAAAGTAATCCGTGGATTCTCTTCTCATACTGTCAAGAGAATGTGAGCAATGTATTAAAGATAAAAATGCTGCAAGTTTCAAGTAACATGTAACATATAGCCAAAGCATTGAGCAACAGGTGTGAGAATGACTGTTCAGTACTTCTACAGAAACTACGAGCACACAAGGAGAGGAGGATGAGACTTTGACTGCCTTACCTCGATGAACTTGCTGAGGGTTGCATTGGTTGGGTTGTGAGTGATCAGGAAACGCATACCCTCGTAAGTAATTTCCACGGGGGCTGGACGGTTCATAATGGCAAACAAAATGTGTAAGGGGCCAAAAAAATTAAAAAAAAAAAAATCAATAACCTTGGAAACGTTTCACAGCAGAAAACATTAAAAAGACCACTAAAATGCCTGGGATTGATCAGAGCTTGCTTTGACGTGTTTGTTCCTTAAAGAATTCGCTTCCAGAAAAGCAGGTTTGCTTCAGAATCCACTTGAATTCAACTTCGGCCTCAATTACTGCAGGTGGTATCTATCCTTCAGACTCCAAAAATTCTGACTACATGCAAGACTAGGCAGCCTGTTCTACATTTAGGCACTGGTGAGGCAAAAAAGTAAGGGCAGATTTTCTCTCCACTTTGTCTTCTTGTTGCTTAGTTTTGCTAGAGTCAGTAAAAGGAATATGCTTCCAATGTGCAGAAGATATCCCATATATTTGAGTGTGTTCGCTGTGTCTGGAGTCTTCAAGGCAAAGTAATTATGGCACGTAGAACCCCCTGCACTCCGCTCACTTGTCAGCCAGGATGCTGTGCTGGGCCTGGCAGAAGTCTGCCCTCACACTCAGAATCGCCATAAATGTGCGACGTATATTCCAACAGAACACCTGAAGAGAAGAAAAATACCATGTAAGAGGAACTGTGGCTTCTACTTCCAGAAACACCAAGTATTGACCCTCCTGGAGAAACTCAAATGAGACTAGCTAAGACTGTTTAAAAAATGAACAAACAAAAACCAGCCTTTACTGGAGTCCCAATACTTGTAATCCTGAATATTCTTTCGGTATCGAGTATGCTCTAGCCCAGAGACACGGGACTTCTTGTAACTGCTGTTCCTGGCAGGCAGGCACCGGAACCGAGAACAAGGAAACCTTTCTGTGCTCTCTGCGGCCCCTCCCTCCCAACCAGGTGCCCCAGAAGAGCAGAAAACAGCACAAAGCCGAGCACACGCTTGAAAGGGTCTGTTGGCACAGTCATACCTGCTTGGCTTAAGCCCAAATATGTAAAAAATATTATTGGTATGGCTTTATTTTCTGAACAAAATAAGCAGTACGAACAGAAATGAGAGTATAACTGCTATCTATTTGTGCTTTTGCTAGCAGATAAATGTCACCAACATTGTTGTATGACCAAACTCCCAACAGGCGTAAGGAGATATCCTCCAGAAATCAGTCATTTCAAAGGCAAGTAAATGGTCATTTAGCAGTAATAACTTTTAGTTATTCTCACTCTTATCTGTGTTTATAGACTAGGGCATTAAGACAGCACCAGCCTCCAGTCCCCTAAGCACACAGGATTCAAAATATAGATGTTTTAGCAACAACAATAAAAGATGGAAAATGTAATCCTACTGTGAAGTTTAGGGGGATGAAAATGGAGCCAACTTAAACTAGCTCAACTCAATTCAGGCTGAAACACTAAATAAGCAACGTGGCTTTTCACTGCATTTAAAAAGTGTGAAGCCAAAGAATCACTACTGACAGTTCTTTAAGGAAAAAGTTTTAAATCAGTTGAGTAAAATCCAAACTAGCAGCCAGAAGTCATAAACCTGCAACTCAAGCAGAAAGGTCAGTGTGGCACACTCAAGTGAATACAACCAGGGAAAACACACATGCATGGAAGCTCACACCCTGACTTCTGGCACGCTCAACATTTTAATGAGATCCTCACTCTAAAACAGTCAAATTAAGGACTATAAAACTACCTTTTTCACTGACATGAACTAAAAGATCACCCAAGAACAGCAATTATTTCCTTAAAGAACAGCTTTCAATGAAAAAAAAAATACATTAATTAGGTTGCCAGAGGCAAGAACAAAGATGTTTTCAATAACCTCCCTGACCTTGATGCAGTCCTTACTCTGAGTGACTGAAATACAAATTCCAAAAATGAATCCCGGAATATTTTATCAGCATAATGACTACAGGATTAGTCTCGCCCCAGATGGAAGCGTCCCATCTAGACACATCATATTCAAGTCCTTACACTTGTCAATTCTTGCACACTTGTCACAACTTCCTCATATATACTACCAAACCTCAAAGCAAAGCATACGCTAACATGTATTATAGTCTGCTGTAGCTACAGTGTACCAGGAGCAGAATGACTGAAGTTATGGCATCCACATGCATCCAACACCTCTAAAACCTGATGCAAGCAAGTCTTTTTCCAGGGAAATACTGGCCTGTTTTTGCCCGTTTGAACACACTCCAGTCACCCGACATGTCCTCGAGGGTGCCCTGCAGACTTACATTGCAAGAGCAGTTTCAAAACTAACTTTTTAGGACCTAAGAAGGTCATTTAAATAAAACCAGTGGTCAACAGATCTTGGCATAGAAGATCAAAACTTGGACGCAGAGCACCAGAGGCTTACAGCATTACAAAGTACACCGTGGCAAGGGGAAGAGCTCTTGTGTCATATTTAAACAAACCCTTTAAACATTTTTCTTCTCAGCACCAATAATTTGGTTGGAAGAGCCTCATACAGCACTATTTGCACTGTGAGTTGTATCAAATCAGGTCATTATGGTTACACTTCCCCTCCCTCAAGCAAATCAAAGAGGGAATTTCAACCCAATTATTTTAAAAGTCTTTTGTCAAAACTATTTACCAAGTCATAAGAAAGGACACTGGAGATGACATGTTCCAGTAAATGGCAGGGGGAGTCACCAACTCAAGCCCTACTCTCAGATATGCAGCTGCTTGTGGTCTGACCTTGGCCAAGCCACTTTCAGCAGCTCAACTCGTCTGCAGAACAGGAATGACACCATCTTACCTTCCCCACAGGAATATTACTGAAGCATTTAATTAGCTAATAGCTAAGGAGTGATTAAAAATGTACAGCACTGTATTTAAGTCTGAAAAATTATTTCCAGAAGGGTAAGAAGTTTACGTAGCATGCAATCCTATTTTTAAAAGTTTGGTTACTGACACATATATCCCTTCCTCCCATGACTTTCAACTGGTAACTGTTAAGCTAAAGTTTAAAAAGAAAAACCAAGCTTCTAATTAAGAAAATGAAAAACAGGAAAACCCCTATTGTCTAAAACTTCTGATCTCCCCAAGTAAATGCTTTAAAATTTCTCCCTGCCTGTGTTAGCAAGCAAATTTGCACTTCAAAATTGCAAAAGAACCGAGCTCCATCAGGCTGATTACAATAACTAGTAACCATGTCTACACACAATATAAAACAAGAAGTAACTTTTCAGCCAATTAACCTTCAACTTTTTATACTTAGAAAGTGAGATAGCACATGGAGAGAAACCAAAAAATTACAACACGTCTTATGTGGCTACCCTCAGAAAGGGAGCAGAATGTCCAACACATCAACGACTGAGGTGCAGAACTCCATCGCGAACCAGAGGAGGAGAAAAAGCAGACAGACAGCGCAAACACGCCAAGTGATAGCCACTCATGCACCTGAAAAGAACTGGATATGCTTGGGAGTCAGTTCCTGATGTAGTTTAACTTAATTATCGGGGAATAATCATCAATCAAGATGCCCATCTACACAACCAAGCTTAGTGAGCTGTGACAGTCCCTGCACCGCCAGACGTGACTAATTTCAGATATAACCAACAGCACCGGGAGCTCCCGGCCTCGCTCTCCCAGACAGCCACCCCGAGAGCTTCATAGAGCCTCACGAGGCCAACCTGAGAAGAACGTCTTTCAAAATACTACCAACATGCAAGAATATGCTTTAAATGTAAGCAAGGGGCAGTCCTGTTAGCTAGCATAAGTAAATTAGGGTGATTAACTAATTAAGAGAGAACAGTTAAATGAATTCCTGACTTGATAGAAGCTTCACTTGAGATTGCCTGAAGTAAAAATCCAACACACCTACAACATCCACCTCCAGTGGCTGCCTCGTCCATCATCACACTGACTCCTAAATTAGATCCTTCAACAGGGCAAGTCGCCTGCTCCCCAGTCCTGAGCCTGTACGAGTCCAGCGAGATGGGTCTAATGAAAAACAAGTAACAACATCGTCAGGAATTCCTCGTTCCACCATCTCCTTCAAACACACGGGTAAAAGTGCTGCCTTAGCTCCAGCAAGACAGTGAAACAGCAACAGCTGCAGCTTCCAGAGATTGCAAAACACGGATACCTTTGGAAAGGTCACTTGGATCACCTTTCAAAATAACCCAGCGCACAGGATGCACAGCAAAGCCCGCTAATTTGTCAGTCAGTGCTAAAAGAATACGTCAGCTTTTCGAAGACCAGTATTTCCAAACCATCTCAACTGATTTTGTTCCTGTAAGAGGGAATTTCCATTTGATATTAACAAAGTCAGGTCACAAACTGTTGATTTTTTCCTCTTTTTTCTTCTACTATAGAACTTCATTCTTGTGGTTTGCACTTACACACATGAAATCGGCACCACAGCACACTGAAGATACACAACCTGATCCCAGAAAAATTGCCATCCTGATAGAGCCCGCAGCCAGCCCGGCTTTTCCCGACACTCTGCGTACGTCACATTTCACTTCCCCTTCCTGCATCCCCCTGCTACGTGACCCACCTTCTATCAATACACTGTCAAAAAGTCCTGTTCCATCTGGAGCACAAGGTGCTTTTCAAGAGAAAAACTTCACCAAGAGCTCAAAAATTAGCCTTAAAACAGCAGAATCACACACCAGCAAGAACTGAAGCACCCATCTTTTCTAAAATACACTCTCCTAGTATACAGAGAAAAGAAACTCTGAATCTAACATTCTTGGAAAAAATTCTTGAGCACTCTCTGAAAGAAGCCTGCTCAGAATGACACGTGCCTAGAGAGGGGTGAGGTCAAAAATTTTACTGTTCCACCCTATCCACCCCCGCTGCGGAGCTCCCTCCCAGGCTGCTGACAAAGTTCTGCGGGTGACTCATTCGTTTCCTTTTGCACTAACCCAGCCGCTCCATCCCAGGCCATAAAACCCGCGGCAGCAGATAGAGATCTGCCTTAGCAAGAAAGAAAAAAAGTCCAGATTAAAGAAGTCTCAACTTAAAAGCGACATGTCAGGAAACAGAACTATCAACGATATCATGCAAGGCTACTCGCCAGAGAACAATCCTGCAGCAAAACTCAAAACTGAGTACTACACAGAAAGGTTTAGCTGCCATCCCTAAATTTGGGTGAGGTCAAACCCCTGGAGCCGACACAGGCATCGATGCACAGAGATCATCATCCTGGCAAGCTCAGAGGCAGGGAGTGATTAGATACTGCATTAGGTCTTGCAGAAAGAATTGACAGGCATGCATCCCTTATGCTTCAGATCTTTTCTTTCCTGTGAAACAGAACTTGCTTCCTAGTTAAAAATGCTGTTCTGACACTTGGGATTTTTTTGAGCGCCTTCCCCACCCACCGTTTAGTTTTTTTAATCCCTTTAGAGGACACATTTGAATGTTATTTACATACCATGCCCAAAAACTTTAAAGTTACTAAAAGTGTTTGAAGGCAAAACCAAAAGGCCCCACCATGAAAAAGTAGTTTAAGCTATTATCCTGTTTAAATAAAATAGAAAATTACTTTAGACAACAGTTCATGAGTATGTGACACTAACAACTCACTCCTAAAAATCAGAATGCTGAGTTGTCCAAGCTGTATCAACTGTTGGTCTTTGAAAACAGAGTCCTGCTAGATCATCAGCTTCCCCAACAGCTCAGGCTAAATATCCCCACACTCTAAGATGAAGCATCAACAACAACATCAAAAAAAAAAAAAAAAAAAAAAAAAAACCCCAAACCAAAAAAAAAAACCATTAACAAGTCAAGCAGGACTTAAAAGCAATTTCAAAACACACAGCAACAGGGATATTATCCTCTGAAGTTACAGAGTTGAATTACTTGCATCTTACTCATCTCACTGATTTGAATTTGCCATATACCTCTGCTGGAAAAATGACTTAGTGGAGAGTTGGCTCCTCTTCCCTGCTCCTGTGGCAGCTGAATTCAGTCCCACATCTGAAACTGAAGCTTACTGATAAATTTCACTGCACGTCCACAAAGTCTCAATTGTTAAAATCTACAGTCCATTATTTCAAGCAGAGATAGACTTTCAGGGCAAGAAACCAGAAAGAATTTAACTTTTTAGTAGAGAACAGAGAGAAACAAGGGGCAACAAAACAATACACCTAACAGTGACCTGAATAGACAGCAACCCAGCGTCTCAAGTGTTATAACAGCAAAAAGGATCAAGAGATTTAAGGCTGCTTCACCCCTTCCCAATCAGCAAAACGAGCCAGGAGATGGTACCACAGCCAGAAGCCACTCTGAAGGGATTTTATACTCTCTTATGACACGCATCAGCCAGAAACTGGCCTAAATAGGTGCCAGCCTGATCTAGCACTGCAATCCACATACGTCAAAAAGAATAACTTCCAGCCCAGGCTCGCAAGCCATTAGGTCTATTTTTCAATGTTTAGACAGAGCTGTTTTAAATCTCCAACTCTTTCACAGGCAAAGCAGCTGTCAAACTAATCCAGCACAACAGAGAGCTCCCCTCTGCCAGTTCAGCAACGGTACATCACTGACAACATGCTTTCCCCGCCAAAGACATTCTCAAAATACACAACCTACACCATTTACAAAAATTATCTGCTTGCACTACGATATCTAAGAGCTACGTTCTTGAGCTGCAGATCATCTTCCTTAAAGCGAGGACAGAAACATGCCTTTCCATGTATCGCCCGGCACTCCCCAGGGCCGCACATCAGCGCTCTCCCTGCCGGGCCTCCCAACAGTTAACCAACGCGGCATTCCACCACGGAGCAAAGTCCAGCAGCAGGAGCGAGGAAACCGGCTGCAACCACAGTTCAGCTCCACTCCAATAGAGGAAGAGCATTTAAGTACTGCTGGGTGAAAGAGGGTGACAGATATTTGCAGGTAATTAAACCTGAAGTCAATCACCTACATTTATGAGAGATTTACGTAAAAACATCATGACTAGACCCTGTGCAAGAAGGCTGACACTCCTGGCTGTGCATCCATACGAACACAGATCCTTCCTCCTACTGTAACTCGGACCGAGCTTTTCTTTCCAACAGTTGCATTCATTAAGCCCAAGTATTTCTACATGTTGAGTCATAAGAAGATAGAGTTTTCTGGCTGCTGCTAGTGCTGGGTTTATCTTTTTTCTTCTTTAAATACTAACTGCAGTTCTGAGTCAGAACCTGACTGGTTCATTTTGGGAGTTTTGAAGCGAGTTTCCATTTATACAGTAGCCTTTAAAAGCCAACTTTCTGCCTTACTCCTCCTCACGCTGAAACCAACGAGCACACAGCTGCCCTGAGAGAAAAAGCAGATTGTGACTAATCACACCAAGGAACCATCACCACAGCTGAGTGGAGCCACTTTTATGATCATCCCCGTCTCGTAACACCTCCCAACCTGCAACCTCACCTATGCTCCAAATCCCAAACCTCCAGCTCTCACTAACAGGCTTCCTCGCCCACTGAACCATGCCCTAGGCAGCAAACCACAGCCATACCCAGTAAGTACACCACTCCCTGCCTCAGGCCCTCCCGCAGGTCACTCCTAGCACCCTCAGCAACACCAGGACTTTCTTTAGCCACTGCCCTGGCCAGGCTTCATCAGCTCTCCCCTTCCAGCCCAGGCAGCTCCAAATCCCACAGGTCAGCCCTCTATCTACACAAACCAGCCATTCCCATCCCTGCCCCCACTCAAACCCCAGGAAAACCACCACATCCTGGACACCCTTCCTTCCCAGCTCCACGTGCCCCCCTCCAGCCTGAGAAAGATCTCCCCCAACATTGCTCCCAGCCTTCCTCCTCTCCACTTTCCAGACCAGATCCCAGTAAAATTCTTTATCCTTTACAGATCATTTCCAGGCCTAACACAAGGCAGGCTCTCTTCCCCCAGAACAACCCTCCCATCCTTTCTCAAACTCTTCCCCCATCTGTACATACACACAGGAATAAATAACATCCCCTCCCCTCGAACAAGTCCCTCCAAATGCCCTCTATGCCAAGTACAAGCAAGATCCCCCCCATGCACCCACACTAACCCCTCTGCAGCCTCCTTATCTTCCCACTGCTGCAATCCTACAGCCCACGAACTCCTCTCTTGAACATCCCCCCATCCCAAGCCCAGGATCTCATCCCAGCCCCACAGGAAAGGGGACCCACACAAACCAGCCCTGCACACCTGGGAGGGGGGCCATGTAAGTCAACCCCACCCCACAGATGAGGGGACAACCCCCCAGACCAGCTTCACAGCTAGAACAGCCACCTCACAAAGCAGCCCAACACTTCGGGCATGGCTACCACCCTAAATCCAGCCTTACCGACCATGGGGGAGCCCCCCAGGCAGGGGGAACCCCCCCAAAACCAGCCCCAAAGCAGAGCAGGGACCTCACAGGCTAGTGAGCTGTCCCCAAGGCTGCTCCTCAAGCCGAGGAAGCCCCCAAGGCCGAGGAGAATTCCCCAAAAAGGCCCCACAAGTCATGAAATCCCCCCAGGCCAGGAAAGACCCCCACACACCAGCTCCTCAGCCCAAAGAGAGCCTCCTAGATCACCAACGACCCCGCAAACCAGACGGGCAGGACCCCCAGAGCACAAGAGCCCCGTCCAGATCGGCCGCAGGGGCCAGAGGAGACTCTCCAGCCCAGGGAGGTCCCCCCGGACCAGCCCCAAAGGCCGGGACATGCCCTCAAAACCTCCCAAGGAGCCGGAGAGGGGGGCCACAGGCCACCCTGGAGCCC
>NW_010098641.1:0-11174 GCF_000699245.1 Pterocles gutturalis
TAAATATATATATATTCCAACAGGACTGCACTGAGCACAGCGTGAGAAAGCCTCGCTGGAGCTGCTGGACAGATGTTCTCAAAAAGGCATCCCTCCATCACCTCCCATGTTGCTGCAGGCAGCTGCAGAAAGCTTGGTGCTATGTTTAGACATTCTGAGGAACTTCTCACAAATGGCACTTTTAAGTAATATATCTAAGATTAGTCTTTTTTTTTTTTTTTTCTTTTTTCTCTTGCCATTTGCTTCCATATAAGCTTTGGCTGGGCAATGCTGGGCTGGGAAGCGTATGAAGGTTTTGTGATGCTGTGCTTTCTCTTGAGCTTAGAATCAAAGTGCAGCCTGCCTTTATTCCAGCTTTGGGCTGAAGATCAAAGAGGCAGAGTTGGCTATGTTGGAATTAAAAAAAAAAAAAAAAAAAATCTCCCTTTTGAATACCAAAACCATAAAAACCGTATTTAGTTCATTTCAGGACTCTTTTTTGAGAAAGTTTGGGTTGCTGATGATAGTTATTTGTACCTACTTTAACGCCTGAGCCACGGACAGGGGCCAAGACTCCTTTGCACAAGGTGCTGCACAAACCCGGCGCAGTTAACAGATGCTGTATTAATAGCACACAGCCCTGGCAGGCTGTTTGTTTTACTCACTCTAATATTTTCTTTTTTTGTCTGAATGGATTTATCTATGATACTAAAGGCGTAACCTGTCACATGTTGATTCTACAGCTCACTCGGTTGTGTAGCTTCCCCCCAAGAGGCTGAGGGGGTTTCCTTAACTAAAATCTATGAACCTTTACTTAAAAATCACCTCTGTATCACGCCATTGGCAAGAGTGATGAAGAGAGAGGTTGCTCTGGGTTTTAGAAACAGCACTGCACGGATGCCTTCGGTTCACTCCCGAGTTCATCAGGGAGTTGCCCAGTTTTGACCTCCCGCGCTGTTTGGACATGTTCATTTTTGTTTCATTCAGTCATTCAATTATTATGTCAAATTTGAGATGGAGTGCAGTACAAATTATTTTGGCCCCAAACCTTTCTTTAACCCTATTCGCAGAGGTGAAAGGCTAATACATTAAACCTACCAGCCCATGAATACAGATTACTTTAGCCCGTTCAGAGACAGGATTCTCTAATCTCTGGTTTTCCTTTTGCAGGAATCGGTAACCAGCAGGGACGGGGGCATTGGGTGGTGATGGTAAATGGCAGCATTGAAGTTTTTACTTTATTATTTAAGAGGTTTCTGAATGTTCATGTTCAGGCTCGTGTTTTGCTCAGCCAGCACTGAGCAGCAAGTTCTTACCTCCCAGTATTAACAGTGCTGTGGCACGCTGGTGTCCAGGACAGCATCAGCTCTCTGTGCCATGGACTCGGTGGGTAGGAAGGTGATGGCAACCTGAAGGTCTGAATGTGCTTCAGAGCTTTTGTAGAGAAAATGAGCCTTTGCCACTTGCTCTGGGTAGCTGCACTAAAGAAGAAAAAATGGGCTTTAACTCCCACTGACTTGTGTTAAAATGGCAATGAAGACAAAGTAATGCAGACTGCCAGCTGAAATCCAGCCCAGACCTCCTCCAGCCTTTAATTTGACCTCCTAACCCAAATTAAAAGCCAGATTGTTTTCTGTTCACAGTTATTTTAACTAGTGTTAACTCTGGCTAAACCGACAAACCTTTTACGGGTTGGTTTGTTTTAGGTATTTACTCTTCTCTCCAGATATCCTGTCAGCGTTTTGTAAAGTGGATTTTTATTAGGGTGCTACAGAAGTTTATGGAGTTGGAAGAAGTTCGAGTACCTGTAAAAGGGCAGATGGAGTTCTTTAAAAGATGAGCTTTACAGCCTGAATGCTTGCCTGATTTGGTTCTCAGCCCTATGGATCAGCATCCAAGAAGGACGTTCCTGTTGGGGTACATGTTGGTTCCCTCAAGGATTTTGGCTCCCCAACTCGCTGTGTTAATCAGAAAGAGATGGGAGAGAAAGAAATCCAAATAAACTATAAAGTGTAAGAGACAAAGGGTATGGATGCAGTGAAGAAGCATGGAGGAAGGAGCCTTCATTGCTTTGGAGGATGATGATGATGAGCCACAGTGTCCCCATGGGCAGGCCCTGCCCCAGACCTGAGCTGGGGAGCCCCTGGCAGCAGAGCAGATGCACCATGCGCAGGGGTGCCCCAAATTGCCATTAAATGTGTTACATCTCATGAATTTGCTGTTAAATGCTTCTTATTAAATTTTAAGGACCTTATCAACGGGTTGAAATGGTGTAATTACTTTTTTTTTCTTTTTTTCTTGTGTAAAAATGGTATTTAAATTATTTCCAGGACCTGTTTTCCGTCTCGCTCCCAGGCTCTCCATATTATTTGGAAGTAGTCCCCTCGGTGACCTTTACAGCTCAGATTCAGTTTGGCTCCGCAGGGTTTTTCTGCTGTTTGGCTGCCTTGGCTTTTTGGTGTGGTTTTGGTGGTTTGTTTTTTTTTTTTTTTTCAGTTTTGCTTTGCTCAATATAAACTAATAATCTGTGGAACGAAATGGGTTGAGGCTATAGCAAGAGGACTTTTTTTTTTTTTTCCTCCTTTCCTATCAAGCATCTTAAGGTTTTACAATAACCAGAGCGGTATAAATGTATCTGGTTGGCATATCTCCACAAAGGTGCTCAGTGAGGCTGCAATTAGAGCGCGCTGTGCCTCTCCGTGTATTAGTTTGATCACATGAGAAGCAGCCGATCTGACAGCTCTGGCACCTGGATAGATAATTAAAACCCGTCAATAAACCAACAGACTGCAGTGTGCAGTGGGACTGGGCTGCGCGAGCATTAAACACCGCAGATAATTATATCGCAGCAGAGGTTGGAAAGGCAGCTTCTCTGTGCTCTGAAAGATCAATAAAAAGACCCATTCATAATGAAGAAAATGTTAGAGAAACTGGATTTTCATCTCCCTGTCATTAGGTCCTTTGCTTTTAAGGTTTTGCAGAGGCAGGGAAGGATTCTGTTGAGGAATTCTTTGTCTCTGAAAGCTAAACAGGCGGAGGGTTTAGCTTTGCTTTTGTGCAGCACGTTATTGAAAGCAAATGTGGTGAACCAAAGGCTTTTCTCAGGGCTTGTGGTTCTGTTCTCCCCTCTCCACCCTCTGCTGCCTCCCTTCTCCGCTTGTTTTTTTTTTTTTTCTTTTTTTTTTTTCCCCTTATATGCAACCATCATGTTAACTCTGCTTATGAGTGAAATTTCTCTTTGCTTCCTGTTTACTTTCTTCAGGGCATTAATTTTATATCTTTTTTTTTTTGTTTTCCTCTTAGTCCTTCATAAAGGGTTGATTTGGAAATATCACATATTGACAGGGGAGAACACACTCCCGGTTAACTTATTCACTGTGACAACCTCTTTCTTAAAGCAGTCATCCAGAGAGGAGGGTTTTGTGTTCCAGGGAAGGAAAAGGATGTCTCGCAGTGTTGCCATGAAGGATAATGAATTAAGGCTGTCTCTCACTGTAAAACCATTAGAAAAGTATAATAGACCTTGAGAAAGAGGCTTGGGTATGGATGTCTTGGCTATATTAACATGCTTGGGTGCATGATGGCTACCTTGTCTTTGCAGAAAAAAAAAATAAAAAAAGTCTATGGGTGTTTCAGCTGAGGAGAGAGGGAAAGAATATATTTTGTTTTTTGGCGACCGGTGCTCATGAAGGCAGATGAGACGGTTTTGTTGGCACACGTGGGCATTAAGAATTCCCTTGTTAGAAGCTGCTGTAGGTGGAGGGTGGCACCAGCTACGAGCAGGGTTTGGTACCAGCAGCAGTAAGGGATGCAGCAGTACAGAAAGCTCAGTGCCTTCTATACAAATCCAGGTCCATGGTCACATAGCCTGAAGTTTTCCCATCCTCAGGGTATTTTGGAGCCTAATTCTGCACTCTGATTGGTCTGATTGCTGCTCCCTTGCTTTACCACTGGACTTCCCCATTTGTACTGGTTTCCGGTATGCCCTGTTTGTAGGAGCTCCCAGCCACAGTGTGGCAGAAAGCATCGCTCCACCTCAGAAGGGTTTGTCTCCAGAGGATAAGGACCAGGAGAAAGAGGGTGTATTGGGGACAAAATGGATATTTGAGCCCCTAGGCTTGTTGTTGTCCTGTGTACAGATTTTTGGTTGCTTTTCTTGTGGCATCCCCAGCATGATGGATGCTTGGCCCCATGGTTTTGGCACCTATTTTTCTTGTCTGGGGCAAAGGGGGGTCCCCACCTGGATGGGAAGCTGGAGGACTTAATGGTATTGCACCTGTGATGATTAATGCTGGAAGGCTTTTGTTTGGGATTGATCTTTTATTTTGTCCTGCTTTTGCATTTTTGTTGTGGCAAACATATCACCCCGCCATGTCTAGCCTGATGCTGTTGACATGTCTGTGCTATTAAAGTTTCTGGAAAGGCCCAAAATAAACATCACCTGCCAAACTATTATTTTTTCCTTTCTTTCTCTTTTGGTAAATATATCAACAATGTCAGCCTTGGAAAAAATCAAAGATGTCAGAGCAGGAATAAGCAGCTGTTTATGTCTTAAAGTGTTCCTGCCTCACTATCGCAAGACGACCTTGTCACTTAAAAAAAAGATGTTGCCAGGGAGAAGGAATGGAAGTTTGCTGAAGGGAAATGAAGTTTTACTGGGTTTTTTTTATAGTCTGAGCCACAAACCGCAAGCAGAGTTGAACCCTGCAGCTGGTTCTGAACTCAAAACGCTTCCTTCAGTCCCACTGCTATAAATGCAAAACAAATACCACATGAATTATTATTATTGTTTCACATCTAAAATTCTTGGAAGACATTTTCCACTGGAACTGCGAGAAGTTCTACAAAAATAATCCATGTTGTTGTTTGTTGGTTTTTTTTTTTTTTTTTTTTTTCTGTTAGTGTATGCATTACACTGGATGGACACCTCTCTTCTAGGATAAATATTTTTCTACATCTGAAAGACTAAACAGTTACCTTGATAAGTGGGAAGGGAGCAACAGGGAGAGAGAGGAATCATTGCAGATAGAAATACGGACTTCAAAATAAACCAAAGTAACCCCAGACAAGAAGACAATTATATTAAGTTCTTTGTTGGATTTCAAGATAAATGACAATAACAGGAACTAAAACCACTTGACGAGCTCCTTTAATTCTTCCATTTCTCCAGAACATTCGCCTTAAAATGTTGTACAAACTAATAAAGTGGAAGCTGCGTTTTTAATAAGTGTAGAATTGTCTGTCTGGTCTCCCAGATTCACAGATTCCTCCCACAGTTCTCTTGTTTGCTGGGTGTCAGACAATATGGAGAAAGAGAAAAATCCCAGAGAGGCTGCGGGTCGCTCCGGAAAGTTGCGGCACAAGGACAACGCGGGGGAAAGACGAGTAGTTTCTTTTGGAGGAGCTGATGAATCAGGGCTAGAAATCCTTGTAAAAAGTCAGTGATGAGAGGTATGGATGGATGTAAAAAAAGGTGAGTGGAGTTTTCTGGAGTATAGTTATGCTGGAGCCACCGATGCAAATGGTTCCTGCCCTGTTGAAAGGGAATCCTTTCAAGAAGATGCAAAGCTGCCATTTCTAGAGGAAAGCTGAAGGACTTTGGCTAAGACCAAAATATCAAGAAGTCCCACAATTCAGTGTATAACCCCATGATCTACAAAGAAGAGCTCATGGGCAGGTTTGTGGGGAATGGAGTAAGGCATGGTTACATGTTTTTTCTCCCCTCCCTTTTCAAGGCTACAGCGGCATCTTCTTTTACACATCTCCTTTTCTATGTCACTTCTTGTGTGTCATTTAGTGTCACCTTGGCCTTTATTTTGTCTGGAAAAAGCAGTATGACAAAACTGAAAGGGACTGAAAAGCTGTTGTGAAAGTGGAAAAAAGTCTGAGCAGAAGCACAGCAGCTACAGATTTAATGATGAGTGGCTTTTGCCTCTCCCTCCCCTTAAAATTTTTGTAGGCTGATGTCTGACAGTAATAGTTGGCTGAACAGGTATTAGGTTTTTTTCTGACGTTTTTAGTCCAAATTGCCTTTGTCCTTTAGTGTGCTGGAATGGGAACCTGCATATTTCCCCCTGGGGTGATAAAAGGAAACTGGAAATGCCGAGTGCCAGACGCAGTCTTGCTGCCCATATGAAATTAGTTTGTAACGGGGCGGGGGAGCTGTTTGGGTTTTTTTGTTTGTTTTGTGGTTGTTGTGGGGTATTTTTGTACAAGTTTTTGTACTTTTTTTGCAAGTTGTGTGAGGTACTGACACCCCATAGGATTTAAGTTTTCAGTTGGGAGTTTTTCATTTCGCTTTCTATCATGTCCTCATCCCTCTGCTCTGAGGTGACACTGACAATTTGATCTTGCCTTCTTTTGAAATTTCCGTGTTTGGTAGAAAGAAAACACATGCCAATGAACCCTAAATGTGTCTGTTGCTCCCCACACTTCCAATTCCTCATAATTTTGGATTCTGACTCATGATTTTGAAACATCTCGTTGATCCATTGCTCTTATTCTATGTAATGTGGCCAGGGCTGTCCCTGCAGCCAGAGAGACTATTGATTAGGGCAGTGCAATTGCTTTTTGAAAGGCACATTGAGCCCAGTAAAGGATTTTTTTTTGTTGAAAGTGAAGTTTTGGATGATGTTCAAAGCCTCTCCTGGAAGACTGCCCGGTCGCACGGTCCAAGCTACCTGTGATATCCCAGCCAAGCCACCTGGCTGTTAGTAGCAAGGGTGAGGACAACAAAGTTATTCTTTTTGTTAATAAAATTGATTTTCTGTGTTTGCGATAAAACTAGTCACTTGCTGTGATAACTGTCGTCTTTCAACTAGAAAACATGAGAACGTCCCAGCCCTCTGGATTATCTGGTATCCAGCAAAACAGCCTGATGAGCAAGCGTATCAGCTCTTATTAATCTTTCCATAAAATTAAAGAAATTATGGAGCTTAAGGCAGTAACTAATGAATCAATTTTAATTTATGGGCTCAAATAAAATCCTCATTAAGGCTGACAAACTATAGCCTTAGGTAAACATGAAGCATTTCCACTGCAGACCTAAATGAGTTCTGTGCTGGATGTCACGGCTTCTGCCAGAAGAGCAGGAGGGTCAGGGGTCTTGTGTCACAGCAGAGGAGGCAGCATCTTAGGGAAAGTAAATGCAGTGGTCTAGCCCTTAAGAAGTCTCCTCCTGGCATGCAAAAGCGTAAAACTCAAAGACTAATTATATATTTTTCTCTCTCTTTCTTTTTTTCTTTTTTTTTTTTTTTTTAAATAAGCAGAGGATTTTTTTGTCTGTAAAACTGCTGTTTGCTAAGTCTTTTGGCATCCCCAAAATACACAAAAGTTGTACATAGAGATGCTTGTACCACAAAAGCAAAGGCAAATGTGGGTTTCCACACACGTGCAGATTAGTCACCCATGGACGTGAGCCATATGTGCCTCAGGGAAAGCATCTTGCAGGGCCCAGCCCGCTTGTGTGTGCTCTTAACCTGGGAGATGCTCACTGCAGCAAGCATTTTCTCTGCATGGTTGTACAGCAAGATCTCCAGCAAGAGGAATGTTCGCTTTTGGAAAAAAAATTTATCGTCTCAGGAGATGCAGCCATTCCGGACAGAATGATTGAATAAAACGTAGCTGTTTATAACTAATGCAAGCTTGTTGGCTGCGTGTGAAAAACTGCTATTTTGGTTTTTAGACAGTTTATTTGGTGATTTTTTTTTTTCTGCTCAAATGTAGCTGGTTCTAGTCTTTGCTTTGCATTAAACAGCATTATTCAAGATGGCTGTGTTTGTGGGAACGCTTCATAAATATTTTGTAAAATGCATTTGCTATGCCTGCTTAAAATACACAATGAGTATTTTTGCTGCAAATGTCATTTAGTCTTTGCATTTTGTTTGGTGGGGATGCCGGTATTTGATGTTTGTTTGAGGTCACTGTGATGGGGTTCAGGTTTTAAGAAATAGAGGACCACACAGGTGTAATAATATTTTTAGATCTTCTCAGTTTTGTTTTAAAGAAATACCTCCTGGTGCTGTAAGAGCTGCTTGGAGGGGAAGGGGTTGTGCCACTGTGCCTCTTCTCTTTTTGGCAATAAGACATTGGTGTTTGCCATCAGCCTTTGTGCACTCCCTGGGAAGCTTCCCCAGCTGATGCTGAAGGTCCTGGCTGCTGCTTCTTCACTCCTGTTGATGCTGGAGGAGCTACCCAACCTCCTGACCTGTCCTCCTGCCTGGACTGTTTTCTGACTCTCTTTTTTCTTGCTTTTCAGATGCAGTAATCGGACCCAATGTGCGGTTGTCGCCGGCCCTGATGTGTTTCCAGACCCTTGCCCTGGGACGTACAAGTACCTGGAAGTGCAGTACGAATGTGTCCCTTACAGTATGTATCTTGATCTATTTTCAGTTGTTTCTTTCATAGAGATGTGATTTATTGTGGAGACTGGGCCAGCCTTGAGCTTGTCTCTTGTTGCCTGAAGGCAAGTAAATGCTCAGTGACAAACCACGTGCGTCCTACAAGACTGAGCTGATATGAAAAATTGTCCTTTGTGCAAGGTTTGTGCTTAGGTTAAATATATCCTAATAGCACCCCAAGTTTTCTTTGTTGTATGGTGTAACAGTGACATACCACCTTTTGGAAAACACTTGGGAAACCCCTTTGGTGTAAGCAGACCAGAAGAATGAAGCAGTATTGCTAGGTTATCATTTCTCTTTCCAGAGTTTTATGCTTGTAATCTTATAGCAGCACGCTTCGGACCAACCTACATGCATGTAATTGGTGACATTTGATAAGTGCCTTAAATACAGTATTGTATCACCAAGGAGGTAGAAAGCTAATGTTTTGGGAAATTTGATGTTTGATGGTAGAAAATACTAATTTCTAAGCTTCCAAAGTTATGAAGGCAAATTACAGGCAAGCCATTTAGCCTGAATTTTTGAGGGGGGAAGGATAGACATCTGGGATTACAGCAATATGCGCCGAACGGGAAATGTCAGGGTTACAAAAAGTTAAGTGTACCTCAGAATTTGCTTTCTGTAGAAACCGAATTTGTTAGATACGGTTGCGGTCCTACTGTCAAAAATGGCATACCTCAAAAAGAAATAACAACGGTAATACTAGGAGAGCACTTTTTATTAGCCGTCGTAAAGAGCCGAGTGATGAATAACAGCAGTATTTCTAGGGTTTCGGTTGGAGTAGGAACCCAAAGCTCATAGCACATGTCTCAAAATAATAAAGCGGGTACAGGAATGGGCACTTTCAAACCACGGAGCTGTGTTGAGAGAGCAGCAGGAGACTTCATTTTTGTGAAACCCGGGATTTGGCCCCAGGGCTAAAAACATCTTCGTTACCTCCAGCACGGACTGCAGGAGAAGAAACATGTCTGAGAAGTGACAGGTATGCTGTCTGGAGGGGAAGGAACAGCTTACAACCCCTCGGGTGGTCCCTGTCCCTCGTGCAGGAGGTGGCTGTTGCCTGCCACCGTGATGTGGAAGGGCTGCGCAGGGTTTTGCTTGTTGTGAAGCTGCAAGATGAGGGATGAAGCTAGGACTCCTCTCTCAGCAAAGGGGCCCTCTCCACCAAGGGACTCTGTGCTTTCTGCTAGCAGGGGGGCTTGATGTGTGCATGTTTGATTTTTTTCTAAACAAAAATGTGAAGTTTCTAAGTGCAGTGATGGAATTTTTTTTTTTTTTTTTTTAATGGAGTGAGCTATTAAACTCATGGAAAAAATGACATCGGGGGCTTAAGGTCTGCCCTAGCGAGCTCATACCAAATTATCAGTATGGAGTTATTCCACTCTAAATGAGGTTTTTCATTTTACAAATGACACTGTGCATGGGGAGGGCGAGGGGGGATCAGTTTCTGCTTATCGTAGCAGGTTGTATTTCCTTGCGATTTGTGATTTGCATGAGGTATGCCGTTCCCTCCTGAGACCGGGCTGGTAAGGCAATAGTCATTACCTAGTACCCCTCCGTAGCCTTTGTTGAATATAAAACAAAAGAGGAATAGTGGTGCCTTGTGAGAAAGGTAATATGCGAATATTGTGCCCCAAAGTGTTAATCGGCCCTATGTACAAGATGTAAAATAACTCTTCTGAGATGTTGCTCAGTACCAAACGTGCAGTAGGGAATGGATATGTTTTAATGATCTGAACACAGGGAGGAAAACAACAGCAACAACAGCCACGCTGCCTTTGCGATTAAGTTAGTGGCTTTGATGGCTTTTTGCTCCATTTGTGTATGAATCTAATAGAGTGCCTCTAGGAGGGGCGGGGCGGGGGGGAACAAGGGGCAAGCACGTTGTAAAATAGGATTCCCATCTCCTGGGCTGGTTGTTCTGCAACCTTGTGTTGCCTAGGAAATTTGAGGTCAAATCTTCATGAGCTGTTATTTTGGAAAATGGCTGTGTTCAGGTGAACCGGGTCCCTTTGTCTGCAGATGGGGAGTGGGAAATGTAGTGCTCCTTTTTCCTCTCCTACCTCAGCCTCTGCCTGGCTTTGTTACCGTCTCCATTTCTTTCCTTGGGAAATGGTCAGCTCAACTCTGCAGGTGTTCTTCGCCTGGGCTTCAGGAGTGCCCTGCGAGTGAAAGCCATCCAAGTGATGGGGAAGGTGTCAGCTCCATACAAGAAGGTCAGCAAGGGTATGGTTCCTCACCTGTTGGCGTTTGCTCGTTGGCTTTTTGTGCCGAGTCCTTGGTGAACGGTAGCATCTGCAATACAACCATCTCCTGAAGAAACACAGCAGTTGAGTAACAAAGGAATATTTCAGCAGGCACTTGTGTGCGCTTCCAGCTTGCTTTGTCTGGTTGGATGGGTTACTCCTTATGACTTCAAATTATTCCTTATGGATGGAGGGCGATGGTTTGCCCAAGCACTGGCTTGGCAGCAGAGGGGAGCATGTGTGCGTCCCAAGAGTCATCTCTTACAGATGTTCTTAGGACTGACCTTAGGTGCTTATGCTCAGTGTAGTGCTAGTGTGTGCACTCCCTTGGAGAAAAATTATAGAAGATTTAAAACTCCATTGGGTAGCCCACTCCTCTTGCGATTTATTGTTTTAATTTTTTTTTCAAACTCTTCCAGAACTAACTCGTATCATTTTCAAGAGGAAAGCATCCCCCTTTCCTCTCAGGAGGAGGAAAAACAAACCTCTTCTAACTTCAGTAGCTCATATATTTTAAAATGTCCTTTATATTACCCTTCCCACCGCATTC
>NW_010098641.1:11205-12009 GCF_000699245.1 Pterocles gutturalis
ATTCCTGCGTGCTCACTGGGGATGCCCCTGACAAGGAGAGTTTCATGAAGCTGCAGATACTCCCGACATGTGGGGAAGACAGCAGATGATTATGCAGATAGCCGGGCCTCTCCTCGTTTTCCTGATCCTGTCATCAGTTTATGTGGTGGCAGATGCTGTCTACAAAAATGGACAGTCATGATGAAGACCTCTGGGCTTTTTTTATTGCCCTCTGACAATGAAAAGCAGGTGATTTCAGCAGGTGGAAAGATACCAGGTGTAATTTGACAGGCTTCAGTGGCATCAGTTGTCCTGTTTTTGTGGTATACAGCCACCAATTTAATTTTGTCATTCTCAAACCAGGCTTTGGTGTGTAGTGTTTGTTTCTCTGATGCCTGTTTTAAATACCAGCCCTTTTCTTCTGAAATGCAGAAATTATTATTTCAATTTCCTTAAATTGAATTTTCTTTCAATCATTACTGACCAAGAGAGCTTTTCCGCGGTTTTCTATTAAGTATGTACTGCTGCAGACCTGCAGTTTGCCATTGCCAGTGGTCCCTTTGATCCAGTAGTCAGATGTTAATGGTTCCTTCTCCTTTTACAGGGCAGTGATAAATGGGTAACGTGAACAGCGGTGGGTGAGGTGGTTTTGTGAAGCTAGGTCCAACACTCTCATTACAGAAACACTTCAGTATCTTCTTTTGGTGCTTGTACAATCCTGTTGTTGTGGTGCCGATATATCTAGGAGTGTGATTTTTCTTATTTCACCTTTGTCATGTGCCAAGAGACTTCCATTTTACTTGTGAGCTGGTTCAGTTGCGAGCA
>NW_010098642.1:0-26626 GCF_000699245.1 Pterocles gutturalis
TTTATTTTTTTTAATGAAAAAAAATACTTATCTCTACATTTTAAATAGAAGGCGACGAAAGATCTATCCTCAGACATGTTCTGTTTTGAAACTGCGCTTAATTAGAGGGGGAGAGAAATGCCATGAAGAGCTTAAATGTAATCCAGACGAGCGGCTGGGGAGAGTAATATCCGCAGAGCTGTCCACGTCTCTTTTCCCTTCCTTCCCCATCCCCACCCTTCCCCAATCACCCGTCTTCATTTTAATTTGAAGGCTGTTAGCTCTGAGCCGGAGATCCAGCAAACCGCGGAACAGTTTGCGAACACGTTCGGGGGCTTCAGCATCGCGGCAGCAGCGAACAGCTCTTGTCAGGCGACCACTTTTCCTGTCTCCTCCTAACTAGGGCATCTCCGTCTGAACCACCAACGGCGGCTTCTCTGTGTCTCATGCCTCCCCCCCCCCCCCCGGAAAAAAAAAAAAAAACAAAACCAAAAAAAACCAAACAAACCACCAACCCAACAAACAAAACCCCAACCCTACCCCAGAAAAATAACTTTAAAGCTCCTGGAGTTCTCTTTATTGTTACACAGAATAATCATTTAGTGCAGGCTGGATGGGTTTTTCCTTCCTCCTATTAAAAAAGTTGTCGGAGCTCATCTGGCAACGAGCTGAACGCCGTGAGGTGGTGGCTGGGAGGGACCGGTTCCACAGCAGCACCTCTTCTGAAGGCGAAGGGTCTGGGGGCGGGGAGGGAGGCGGTAGAGACGTTGGAAGTTCACCTGCCGCGTTCCCTGTCCCATGCCGGGCGCTCCCCACCGCGCCGTCGGGGAAGGAGCGCAGACCCGGGCACAGGGACCACCACCGTGGGTCCCCTCTGCGCCGCCACCACTCCCATCTCCCCACAGCACGAAATCCTCCGTGGGAGGCCCCCGTTCCGCGTGGTGGCTTCCCCGTGGAGGGATGAGCCTTGTCGCCTTCTACGAGCTCCAAACCTGGACCCCCGCCCCCGTTTGTGTCCTCTCCGTGTGATAGCCGAGCTGGGGGGGAGTCTCTCGGGTTTGGAGACCTTTTTATCGTCCTGCTTGTATCTTCCTGAAGCTCAGTAGAACAACTGTTATCCTAATGAGTAACGGAGTATTGCCGTTGACTTTTAGATCCGTTCCCATCATTATTCAATTTTTTTTTAATTTTAAAATGAAACCAAAGCATCAGTAAAATTGAATATTTTATTAGATCTTAAATTATTCAGTACAGTGGCTTCTCAAAATCCGATAACGTTCACACAGTTGCGGTGAGCATGTGATAGCTTATGCAATATGTCCTTGTACCTGCAGTTTACGTTCAAAGCCTTTTAAGCAAAAGATACTGTATCTGCCACAAAGTCTGGACTTGACATAAATACTTTACATTGGACTTCTGTAGAACTTCTCATGGCTGACATCTGAGAGATGTTTTCATTTAAGTCCACAGGCTTGCCATGTTTTTAGGTAACTTCAGAGAGGACTTAATAGATTTTCTAGTAGAAGTGAAATAGTAAGGAAAAAATCAATTTGCTCTGTGATTGCTTAAGCTGTGATTGTTCAGTTAAAGGTTTGTCCTTGGCTTTCAAAATGAAACAGAAGAAAATTATACAGATGCTTTTTTTATACTGAAACAGAATAAAATGCTGCTTGACAGGTCTGATATACTGGGTTAATTCTGCTTGCTGTCATAACGTTTACTTACTCAAAGTTATGAAGACTGTAAGCATTGTAAGTAGCTGAAACTCTTCAGAGGGTAGGTTTTAAACAGTGTGAAACTTTTTGTTCATTGTTTGAATATTACTTGCTGATTAGTCCATTTGCATAATGGTGTATAATGAAAACCAAGGTTAGTGTCATCTATGCAGTGGCCGGTTCTTCCCTGCCTTCTCTGGGGGTACATTCCAACTGCAGATCAAAGTTAAGTCACATTACTGACCTGTATTTCAAGTCTATTGTTAAAGAAAAATACCATCAGTTTTTTTATTGGACCTCTGAAAAGTAATGATGGAGATCAAAATCCTGTTTGATCATCATATCTTAAAAACCTCTTTGCTTTTTCTGTTTGGTACACATACATGATGTATCAGCAAGTATTTTTTTTCTTTTAAGAAAATGGGAGAGAGAAGGGGGAGAAAGACTGAGAGAGAGAGACATGATTATGAAGATTATAATGATGATGATGATGATGGTGAAAAAGTCATCTCAGTGGATGACTGGAATTTTCTTCTTTGTGGCCAGTCTGAAAAATTTGCAGTCTCATGCACTGTAACAGGAGTCTGATCTTCAGAGGTGTGTTTATATGCATGTATACAGTGAAACTAGGCTTCAAGGGTGCAGTGACTTTTGCTCCTTAGTTTGCAAAAAAGATGCAGGTACATTTTTAATAAGGAATGTCCTTTTATACATGTTTCAAAACAGCTGTACGGTTTTACATTTGCTGTTGTTGCTGTTGTTCCTTGGTCAAATTTGAACGTGAGCAGGTCTGATGTTCTACCATGTAGTGGATTTACAGCAGCTACAAGAGTGGCCACAGAGACGACAAGATATTATTTCACGTGGAAGACATGTAATGCATCTCGTCTATAGTAATGCAGGCTTCTGAGTCACACTGTGTATTTTTTTAGGAACAGATAAGCCAATATAATATACCTTTCAGAGCAGTCGGTGAAGATTGGCATCAAAAGAAGGGAAAACATAATCTAAAACTGGTGGCTGTTTTAGTCCCCAGTTTTACCTCATGGAATGGGGTTAGCGGATCGGCTACGGTAACGGTACTCTAAGTGCACACCAAATCGGTATATTCCATGTCTATGTGTTTGCAACAGGGTCTTCTGAAGATTTACTATTTGAGCTGTCTTTATTTTGAACCTGATCCTTAAATTGTATCATGAGTTTTTGCTCAGAATGTTGCTGAATTCTTATGTATGGTTTCCCTAAAAATGATATTGACGTTGCCAAAACCAGGCAAATCTGGTTCTTTATTTTATGGCTGTGTCCTGTGAGCCCGAGATAAATATTTGGGAACTTTCAAGGAACAGTTTGAAATATGTTGCTTTTTCTCCATTACAGTGGGAACCTTCACTCTCTCTGAGGCTTATAAGTTTCTATAAAGCCTTTTTCTGCAGCTGCAGTAAGCTGCAAGGAGTAGCAGTGCTGAGAAAGAAGAGAGGTAGACTGTAGCTTTGTTCTCATGTAGCTATACCGAAAGACTGAAAAGATCACAGAGACTTTTAAAGACCAAGATTCTTCTGTTTTACGGAATGTCTTTGCATCTTTGGACGGCATCTGCTTCTGTACAAACTGCTGACAGTGTGACCCTGCATAATGATTTTCACTGTTCTTTTAACAAATTACATTTGTATCCAAATTGATTTTCCATGACTGCTCATACAGCCTGCAGAGAGCGTATAGCAGATATACTGTTTCATCCTGTACGTGTCTGGTCAACCTAGGACAGAATTTGATGTCAAGCCATGCGTTGTTATAACTGGAATTAGTAGTTCTGGTGGTATTAGCTGGCTTTTTAATGTGCCCAACTTCCTTTTTCTCTGCCCTTTTAATGTCTTTATCCTTTATGACTTTTTTCAAAGGATATACTTCATAAAAGGTTGTGTATCAATGGTAGCATAGTGAAAAGGGGCACTGTCTTATCTTTCCTCCTCCACATTTTTCCAGTTACTGTCCAGTTGAAAGTAAAGGAAATGATCCACTTCAGAAGTTACTTCAAAAGACAACCTCTTTTTATTATGAGGGTGATATTTATGCCTTAAATTATCTCTTTATGCAGTACACGTCCATACAGCAGCAGTAACAAACTCACAACCTGATGTCCCATCAACTTAAGTAGAGGTATCTGGAGAAATAAATCAGTGTTATTCTAAATTTATTGTGAGTCACATAGCAGTTAGCATGTTACTGTTTTCCATTTTTTTAGGTTTTTATACATTTCAGACTTACATAAGCCACAGAGCCAGGAGTATTTCTGAAACCTTAAAGGATGGTCAGCATTGTATTACAAGTGATAGCGGGCTTCTTTGTAGGATACTTGAAGCCTGACTGCCTTGAGTTTGAAGGAATATGTGTTGAGCATCAAAACAGTATTAATTTGTTTCAACTTTAAAAATGGGTTCATGGTGGAAATATGAGTTCAGTTTTCCTAGATGATACATTAGAAAATAAAAGATGAGTTAGAAGATTCAAACCCAAATAAGGCTTTCAAGAAGCTTAACATCTGCAAACTTTTTTTTTTTTTTTTCCCCATTTAAAGGGAGAAAGTAGGGGGAAAGCCAACATCAGACTAAATTCAGTGTGTTATATCAGCCCGAGCCATGAGTGATAATGGGTCTGGGTTTCCTTCTTTATCGGAAGCTGTGTGTAGTGATGAGAGGGTACGGATAATTTTCTAACAGCATGGTGGTTAGGGGATAAAGCAGCTTTTGTGCCATTCATACTGCAGGACCAGAGTGTGGACCTGTTTGAAAACATTAACTGCAATTGCGGACCTGGATGCTAGATGTTACTGAAAGCAGGGGCTCAGCTGGCAGTTGAAGTGTCCCAGAATTTTGACAGCACAGAATTTGTGCATGTCTTTTAATGTCTTTGGTGTTGTGGGAATATACTTGCGGGGTTCATTTGTTCATTTGTTTATGTGGGGTTTTTTTCTCTTTAATCAGCGAGCTGTGTTACCTTTCATCACAGTGGGGATGTTCTTCTATTTTAAGTTTTAAAAGCTGAGAAATTAAACAGACCATGGTTATCTAATAAGTGTCTGTCTAAAGTAGCTATTACTTACAGTATGTGGTGTGTGAGTGAATGCCTTATCATATGAAACCCACATGAAAAGAACTTAATTTTACATACTATATAGTGGCTGTATGCATATATACTATATTGTGGGTATATCCACACTTCAGACAGTGTACAGAGGAATTACATTCACTTACATGCCATCCATCTAGTCTAATACTTCTAAAAGTTTGGGTAATGTTAGACAAGACTTTATCATCCTGTGAACTTGGGATGCAGAGCTCCGTATTTCAAATAAAAATTCATTATATTCTACAAAAGCAGTGAGCTTCTAAGGCTGTTTTTTGAGACTAGTGATAGTATTCCTCTTTCCATCCCCCCTCCAAACTATTTAAGGGACCATTTGTAGGCAGAGTTTGTTGAAGTTGGTTGGAAATATAGAGGAAAGGGCTTATTTGTCTATGCCATTCAAGCGGACGATCCTGGAGTACCTTACCTATACCACTCACTCGTGGCAGCAGAACGTTTAGTTTTCAGTTTTAGGAGTCAGGATTTTAACCACAGTATACAAAGCAGTAAACTCAAGTATGCAGATAACAGCAGGGAGGAGCAGCAGATGAATAAGTGGGTGCAAGAAGATCTGCTCTCCTTGCACAGAGTCCAGGCAGGAACTTTGCGCATCCCAGTGGGAAACTAAAGGTATGAGCGGAACATGTGCACCTGCTTCAGATCCATGGGTCGTGTGTGACCTTGGAGACCACAGGGAGGAGGGAAGGGAGCCAGGGCACTGTTGCCCTCCACCAGAAGAGGTGGGAGGTTTGATGTGGGTGCTTCCTGTTGCCTCTTGTCACAGGTGGTGTGTGGGAGAGTGTGGGAAGATCTGGAGGCGTAACCTGTCCAGCACGCAGTGTCTGCATCAAGTGGTGACTCTTGATTAAAGCTGTTGAAAAAATTGCTAACCAAAAATAACTTTATCAGAATGTTGCTATTCTGTACATGTAAGAGTTGAGGTGGTAGCCAATCTTCCCTGTCCTACTCCGGTGTTTCACTTTCCCGCCTGGAACATGAACAGCATGGGTTCAAGTTGACTATTAAGTGAGTTCAGACTATGGATTTGAATCTGAGAGTTTCAAATTTTTCACTTTAATACAGAACAGGACTTTTTCAGTGTTTTGTAAATAACCTTCTTTCCTTCTTCCTGCCCCACTCCCCTTGCAACTAATTTTTTTCTTTATTGTTTTCAGTTTTAAACATCACAAAGGATTTGTGCATAGCCAGATTGTTGCCCTACTGTGGGATAAAGCTACAGAGGGAATTTTTTTTGTCTTTGAGTGTTCTCCCAATAGTAACTTTGACAGAAACAGAAAAAAAAAATGAAAGAAATGATTGCTGTGACAATTTTTAGCTGCAGTAATTGTATTTGCCATGCTTCGATATAGGGAGGCTGACAAAATTTCTACAAAAACTGTTCTTTTCCTATCATTGTCAAGATGCTGTGTCAACCTGTATAATTATGGAGAGCTGTGACAGCAGTGTGTAAATAACAGTAATTTCTGCCGATTACTCATGTCTCTAGGTTTCTACAATAGTGAAGCTACAACAGACAATACAGGAAATACTTTTGAATAAGACTTATGTATGCCATATGTGAGTGTGAAAAATAGAAAATAAAAGATGTTTGATTTATTTTGTTTTTAACATGTACATCTTTCAGTCCATCTCTTCCTCATGTATGACAGCCTCAGTCGCTGCTGTGTATGACTGCACGCAACCAGCCCCTTTAATCCAGGCTTCCTCTCTGATTATTCTGTATTACAGTTCCATAGGCTGTACCACTTGAATCTGTTTGCTAGTTTTTTTGTTTTTCTAGTTAAGTATTAAATTTGCAGACAGTGTCCTGGGCTCTGAGACTGTTGTGGGGGTGGGGGGTTTTTTTTGTTTTCTTTTTTTTTACTCACACCCTTTGCACCTTGGGCTTTTGAAACAGAGATGGAGAAAATATGATTTTCTATGTAACTTGTCAGATTCCTTACTTGTGTGAGGAATGACACAAGATTGCATTGCAAGGGCTTTTCTAGGTTAAAAATGAAGAGTTAGTAGCTGATTGCTTTCAGGTACTTTTCCAGAACTATTTTAAAACCACTGAACATCCATTTATTTGAATAATTTTAAGGGAAGATTTGATTAATACTGTGAATAGTGTACAGTGCGGATGGGGAAATTAAGTGCTGTTGTCATATGGGAAGTAGCTAAAATGACCTATGATTTCTCTTCTATTGTATGTCCTATATATATGTCTTTAATGATGCTTTTGTCTAATTTCTGTGATGACTTTTTTTATGGCTCTGCCTTCTAACCTCATACAAAATGATGCATCAGTTATAGGTAGTCCTTAAGCATAAAGATCAACCTCTTCAATAATGCCGTTCACTTTCCTTGGTGTGATCAAGCCCATCCTATTGTAACCTCTTGACATTCTTCACCAGGCTTCTCTTTAATCTGGTGTCCTTGTTCAAGTGCATGTTTTCTTTTATAAACTTCTTTAAGAAATACTGTATTTTTGTACTGTTGCACACTTACACGTACATTTACACTCTGTGGTTCCTTCCTTTGGTGGTTTTACTTAACTTCAAGCTCTTCTCCAAATACGGGTCTTCTGGTTCAGCCTGTTACTGAAGGCATACTGAAAAATCAGACATCAACAAAAAAAGGTAATTAAAGCAATGTTAGACATGCTTGGGAATGTGGTCTCAGAGATGTATCTCTTTTTTCATGAAATCTGTTGGGGAGAAAAAATCAAAGCAACATCTTGAGTAAGAACCCTGAAATCTGCTGGCGTAAAGTGTGGTTGGCTATATATACTGGCTCAATATTAAGACTACACCTATGTTGCTTCACACAGCAAAAGCAGTTATTACTGTAGTATTCCTCAGTATCTTTCAGAATAGTTGGATAACTATGAGCTATTTAACTATGAACTATGAGCATTTAAAATGATGAGTATGAGTAAAAGCAGAGTAGTAAAAGGTGTGGCTCTGACCTATGGTACCGATGCAGCCTCTTGGCCACTGGAGGGGTGAAACAAGGGTCTCATCTGTAGGAAGCTTCCCGAGTCTCCATGGTTTATTACTGCTAAACATCAGCTGATATAAACAACTCTGTCATGTGAGTGTTGACAGTATAGCCATGCCTGTCTGATTTCTGTTTGCCACTGACTTTTCCCTGATTTAATTAGTGGTGATGGTCCTATACAGAGCAATAAAAAATTGTTAATTAATATGCAATGCTGGGTTGCCGGTAGCTGAGCTTGTTGGGGTGGCATATGGCAGGACCAGACAAGCCCCAGCACTGGTGCAAGGAAAGATGATGGGAAGAAGGCCAAAGGAGCGAGTGGCATGGGGCTGTTGGACACAATGTGTCCTCATTTTCTCAATGATGGCTTATGCATTGTTTTGCCAAGAAATATGTTTCTGGACCTACCAGGTCCTCGCAATACTTGCTGGTTCTCAATGTGTGGATGTCCCAAGTCTATTTTTCAGTGCCAAACAGATGAACTTAAACCATTTTGAGCAGGGAGAGAAGCTTGCTCTATTCCCCACCCTGCCTCCCATCTGTGTGTATAGCTGTATATCACCCACTGGGTAAACTAGGTACAAAAATCAGACCTGTGCGTATGAATCACGTTCCTGCCTCCATTGGCTTGGTAGGCAGAGGAGCAAATTCTGCATTTCTGCCATTTCCTGGTCCTGAGTGTCTGCATGCTGCCTCACCATCCTGTGACCAATCAAGCGTTGATTAAATAAACTCTCCTGGTAGGTTATTTTGATGAGGACAGATTACAGTGTTTTTCTTCCCTAATAACCTTGTGCCAAATATTTATCTTACAGATAAAGATTGCTCCTTGGCCATGTAAAGCAGGCAAGGCTCAGGAGCTCCCCATGTGCTCTCAGTAGAGCTGGAGGAGCCGCCTGCCTTAGAAATCCTGTACTGGCTTATTTGTAAGCAAGTAAACTTCTTTAAAAATGCTGGTGAGTAGATGTGGTTCTGGGTCCTCTGTTTAGAGCAACTGAAAACTGAGCAGGAAGAAAGAAGAAGACAGAATGAATGAACAAAATCACTACGTGCTTCAGGAGGAAAAAGAGAAAACTCTACAAAATGTCAATATAAATTTTTTCATTTATTTGTTTTACAAGGACTTTATGTGTATGTGTGCATGCTGAATCTTGCGACTGGATTCAGTTGGACAAAACCTGATCAAGGAGTGTTATGACCTTCCCAAGGGCAGCGTCCCTTTAGCCCAGCTTCACACACCAGCCCTGTGTCTCTTCCTGTGGTCTGAGACCAGTGATTGACTAATTTTGACCAGTTAGTCTGCTGCTTGATTGCTTGTTTGATAGACAAGTTTAGATTTTTTTTTTTCAATTTCCTGTAGAAAGCAATAAATAATTTAAAATAGGTACTTTGGTTTCTTTTTCCAGTAATGCATTGTGGTTATGGCATTATCCTTGTGTAAAAGTCTGAACAGAATTCTAAATCCTAATTAAAAATTTCCTTTTAAGGTAGAGGTGGGAAGAAGGAATATGCCACAACTTTACCCCAGCTTCACTGGAATAAAGATCACTCAGATTTAATTACAATGTTTTTTCTGAACTGAGCTTTTCTTCTTGAGCAGTGCTGTTTTCAGAGCTGAAGAATTGTAACAAGAAATAGAAGTTTTCTTCTTTTATGTTTTTAGAGATTTAGGAGGCTACTCTTTCACCCTATAAATGTTCTTGTCTGGTGGATAATCACAATGTCTTATGTTAGCATCTTTCGTAGCAATCTTCTATCTCTTGTGTCACATCAAGCTTGTTTTGTTTTGTTTTGTTTCCCCTTTCTTCTTGAAGTGTGTGTAATTTCCAGATGATACAATGAACATCCCTGAAGTCTGAAAACAAAGGTCAGTACATTACGTAGAAAGGCTTCTACCTTTAAGAGAAATAATGAGATTTGTTGACTTATATCTGCTAAAAGCTGTGATGTTTGGTCTCCTGTAGTGCAACCTCCTGCACTGCAAGCAACGCAGCTGCGTGCATATGCATTTCATTGTGTGTGTGAGAAGTGTTAGCATACTGGTAATATTTACCCAAAGAGTTGCAGGGATCTCACAAACAGGTAATCATCTGGAATTGCTGTTTCTGGAGAACTCTCAGTTAGTGTTATTCAGTGTTCTCACTTTATTACTGTATATGCAAGACATTCTAATTTCTTTTCCATTTTCAAAATGAGGTATTAGAAGCTTTTAAAATTCAGATTGCAAATGCCTGGTCTGTTTACAGCATGGTATATGTATTTTGTAACAGTTGGAATAATTTTTAAAAGCCTTCAATATAGGATCTCAGAACAGATTTTCTGTACAAAAAGCAGCTTCACAAAGAGTATAGTTTTGTTCTGCCCTATTTTCCTGTTAAGATACAGCAGTAAAATTACTGAAGATTTTAGACATATTACATCTGTTCTTTGAAGGAGAACAGCATAAAAGACATAACATTACTGTTCTAGTAGATTATAGTGTATATCTGCTGAAATTGGCTTTATGGAAGGTGCTTCTTCTAAGTTGATGTAGTTTAAAAAGAAAATACTAACTTCTTTCAGATGTACTGTCCCTGAGCAGTGGAATTACTCTGTATCACCTCTGCTTTTTGGCCACGTAGGCTTTGCCCAGATTTTTGGGCTTTGGGGAACAGCCTGAAGGCCACAGATGGACGCCACTTTACCAGTGACCGATGAAGGAGGAAGGTCAGTCCTATGCCATGTATTTGCTGTTGTTCTCTGGGTGAAAAGGGAGAATATTTAGTCTTGACCCTCTTTAATGCATAGTAGGTCCCTTATTTTCCTGGTGGAAATGAGGACTTGGAAGAAATTGCATCTGTATGGAGTTTGTGGTATGTTGCCAGTGTTATTCCTGGAGCAAGCAGCATAGATGTGTCCCCATGGGATCTCGTCAGAGCTCTTAGGTAGTCTGGTTATAAATGGCAGTGGCATGAGTTGTAAGAGGGATGTATTCACTGGGGAGTCATTATTGTACTACTGTGCAATTTTTGTGGTGGCTTTTGGTTTTTTCTAAAACATATCTGTAAGTACTAACACAGGACAGATCTTTATAGAGGATTTGTGTTCTGCAATATTCACCAAAAAGAGTGGTGGTGATGTTTGTAGATAAAACAGGATTCTGCATTCAGTACAGCAATCTCAGGCTATCCAAAAATTTTCTGTGAGTGTTTCTCTGCATTAGAAATTACTAGATTTATCCTTGATATCTAAGTAGTGACCTAGTTTGTTTATCAGCAATTACCTTGAATTTTTAGACTACATGTACTGTTGTCTGGAAGCGTAAAGAAGAAGTTATTTTTTTTTGCGGGGGGTTTGGTTTTTGGTTTTGGTTTTGCATTTTTTTGTTTGTTTGATTTTTTTTGTGAAGAGTTGTCATTCTCTTCTGTTTGCCTGGACTTTTTGTTTCTTCAAGCTTGAGCTTTTTATGAGATCCTGTTTTATTCCTTTCCACAAAGGTTTTACATGGAGTTTTTGTCTTTCCTGGAACTCTCCTGATAATTTGAAAGCTTTCTAATAGTTCTGAAAATTAGCAGTGTTGCAAGCAGTAATGGCCAAGGACTAGAGTCTGCTGCAACCACAGCAGAAACAGGGCAGAAAATGCAGACAAAAGGCTTCACTGTGTCAAACGTAGTGTTATTTGAAAATGTTTTTCATGTTTAGGATTTATATTGTACCTTGACGTACTGCTTCTTTTCTCCGGACTATTATTTTATCCCTTTTTATTTTTTGTTTTCCTTTCTTAATGTTGCACTGACTTGAGTGCCTGGATTTTTTATTTTTCAGCTGATGGCTCAAAGATCAAGGGTCCTGGTAGATGTTAATACAAAATTTGATGTTGATCTTCGCATTTAACTCTTTCAGGAATGTGGATTTTTGTGGCTTCTCTTGACTTTAATAATGCAGAGGCACCTCTTGTGAATACAGCAGAGTAACTTTACACCAGAGCTTCCTCTAGATTAATGCCTGCAGTTTCGCCAAAAATCTATCTATATTGCAAGCTGTCACTTCGTGTCCAAACTGAGTAATTAAATCTTCAAATCAGATGCGCAGGTTTTTAATATTATAAACATAGTTTAGGACTTCATGGTTTCAGAGAGCCTTCAAGAAAGAGCTGCAGTACAGCTCATTAGAGAATGGGCTAAAACCTCTCTGAAATTTTGTGTTTTTATCTTACATTTTGAGATTTTGACTCCTGTCTCTCAGGCAAAAACAGAGAAAAAACTGCCAGCACTGCGTTAGGTATGTTTCTGCCTTAATCACTGGAAGTCTCTTTATGATCTTATCTGCGTCCCTTAATCTGGGTTACATCCTTGCAATTCCATAAAACACCTATCAAGTTTTTTTAATACTAAGTGGAGTAATCATCTTTTTGCAATAAGCCAGTTGAGTAGCAGTATGTGTACCCAAAATGAACACCATTGTCTTTCAAATGTAGGTGTTGTAGGTGGGAAACATGGTTCATTTATGTTTATTACCAAATGAGACTGTCTCTGGCATGGGCTGGACCAACAACCCTGGTACATCAGAGACCCTGACCCGGCTGAAAGTTACTAAGGGAGGATGCTCCTGCCCCAGCCTCAGGCTGCAGGGATGCCCAGGGTGGGGACGGTGATGGCCTTGCCATGCTGGGGCTGCATGCCATGAGAGAGTACCAATGAGAGATTAACGGGGTCTTGCAAAGACCCCACAAATCCAACAGCTTAAGTCCTGCAGTCCTCCCCAGCCAGTCCTGACAGACCTCTGTGCTTGGAGAGACAGGTCAAGGAGAAAAATACCCAGCACTAGGTGAGCATCAAGTTGGGGTGGCTGGAGACAACCTCACCCATGGCCCGATGGAACAAGATAGAGAGCGCCTGGGGATGCTGAGACATGGCCAATGTCCTTGCAAGGCGAGGTGCCTATAACCTCTGGGATGTCATGGAGATCTGGGGAGGTCCCCAGTGTCCTAAGAAAGTCAAGTGTTGCATCTGTCTTCCACAAAGACAAAAAAATCGACTGAAGGGGAAACTCCAGGCTGGTCAGCCTTGCTTGATCCCAGAGAAAAACATGGAGCGTGCTTCTGGGTATGTGAAGGAAAAAGTGATTGGGAGCTGTCACCATGGGTTTACTGTGAGTAAAACCCAATCCACCTGATGGCCTTCTGGGAGGAAATCACTGGTTTGTAGATGGTGAGAGCGTGGTGGGTGTCATGTACCTGGTCTGTAGCAAGGTTCTTGAGACTGTGCCTGTTCTTGTGTCCAATTTTATGATGTTTTGGAGAGATGAGACAGATTGAAAATTGGTTGGATGATGGGACTCAGGGCTGTGGTAGATGGGTCGTATCAACCTGGAGCTTGGTAACAAATGGGGCACCACTGGAGTTTGTCTGGGACCTCTCCTGTTTAGCATCTTTATCAGTGGCCTGGAGCAGGTAGCAGAGTCCTCATCCATTAAATGTGCAGGAGACACCAGACGACAGTGACCAGTGGATGCCCTCAAGGGCAGGGCTGCCACCGAGAGAGGCCACACTGAGGGAATGAATTAACAGGAGCTGTAAACAGGGACAAATGCAAAGTCCTGCACTGGGCAGGGAGAGCCCCTGTGAGGGCATGGGTGTTTGGTTTTTGGACCCCCAGTTCAGGAAAGTCCTGGATAAAAAGGGGTAAGGTCAGGGAGACCACCACGTTGGTGAGGACTGAAGCCCCTGCCCTGCAAATAGAGGGACTTGTGAGACCACGGCTGCATCAGCAGGTGAGGGGACAGGTTCAGGGGCACAAGAGCAGCCCCTGCTGCCTGCAGGAAGAGGGTTGAGGATAGAAGACAGACCCCTTGCAGCAGTGCATGGCAGGAGAGTGAGGGTCGTCTTCTCTGTAAATGTGACCCTTAGTGGGGGGGGCAGTATGAAGACTCGTGTCCCTCGTAATCCCCATTTTGAGTAGCTGTGTGAGATTAAGAGTGTTGTTCAGTTAGCCATCTGCAGAATAGCAATTTGTTTTTTGCCTTTGAATGTAAAGAATAGGATTATATTTTATGTAGATGCTAGCAAAAATAAAATCTAAGACCTACAGGGTACATCTGGTGTTTTGTTGGTTTTGTTTCCTTGTTTGCTTTGCAGTTGTTGCTTATCATTAATAAAGTAGACTAAATGACATTAAACAAACTGCAGTTTTCAATGCTAAGGTTTTTTTTTGTTTGTTTTGTTTTGCAGTTTTCACTTTGTAGTCTTGCAGTTGTGTGGGCTGGCAGTAAGAACTCAAACCCAAAGATTTACTTCCATTATTAACTTCCTTTTATGTTTGTCTATGAAATACAAATAGAAAAAATGGGTAGCAATATGCAGAGATTCTTCCTGAACATTTTCCTTCTTGAGATGTTTATAATAGAAATGTCCAATTTCCAGATTGTGACAGAAAACCACGGCTTTCAAGCATATTGCAATGAAGTTATGAGTCTGCATTTTAAAGTGAAATCTGGATTTGGCACAAGAGGTCTCAGATGAAAACCTCCTGCTAAGATGATGAGAATTTTAGATTTAAGATTCAGTGATCATGCAAAGAGTTTAACAACTCTGCTGATATGAGTGTTAAGGGAAGAAATTAAAATGAACTGAATTGGTGATTCATTTTGGTTACACTCTGGGGGAAGAACAGACATTTTCTGATAATTAATTATCTAATTTAAAACCTTCCTGTTTCTTGGCTGAGGTAAGAAATTAGATATTTTGTATAATAAAACAGCTGATCTTTAAAATTAATGGGAAGTGCTGTTAGATTTTTCACAAAAACTATAGGTGCTTCAGTTCACTGGGCTCTGCCTCAGGAAATTAGTTTCAAGGAAATTAGCCAGTAAAGTGAACGTACACTGCACTAGTTTATTAACAAAAGTGGTGTGTAAACAGAGCTGATCAGTATATGGCAATCTGCATATGAAGAGAAATAAAAATATGCATAAATTAGAATTGTTTTGATTACTGAATATTGATCATGAGCTATATTTCTCTTAGCTCAGTATGAAATGTTTCGTTTATTTGAAAAATGAAGACGTGTCAGTTGAATGAGCTGGGCAGTTTTCATCACCTTTAATTGCCCTCATTACAAATTGAGAGCACTCAACAGAGTTTAGAATAAAAAAGGCAGAATCTTACAATGCGGTGGATTCTGGAAAATGTGTTCTGAGATGTAAACATTTCACTCTTTATCACAAAAGTCGTCAACCAAGGATTACATTAATTGTTAATGCTCAGATTCCTGTATTTTCCTCTAATGCTTACACAGGTGTTCTCTCCCAGCCAAATGTACTGCAGTGTGAGAGCCCCAAATTAAGAGCATGTTTATCTTTTTCACTGGAGTCCTGAAATAGTAACACTGATACGGCACTGGTGACATAACGTGTGCAGCATGCTTAGATGCAGCAGGACATTTACTGATTTTTTACTTCTACTTAGTGCATTTGGCTGCAAGAATAAGGTGACTGTGCTTTATTTTTGAGCCATTGGCTTGGTGTCCAGTTGTGCAAGTATGCTGTTACTGCTCCTATAGTTTCTGATCTAGAGCATGAAATTGCTTTGCAAATATTGAGTGACATTTAGGGTAAGTAGTACGTTACTCTGTTTTTGTAAGAAAGTGTACGGGACTGCAGTAGAACCAGTGGCATGGCAGAGGTTTCATTGCAAGTCTTTGAAGGCCATGGTTAAGTAAATCTGTCTAATTCTGTTCTCACAGTGTCTAGGGACATATAATCTGCTACCACAGCATTGTACGTAGCCAACCACACCTGCAATAAAAGAATCCCCAAACCTTGCAGCCTCAGGGTAAGAGAAAATGCTGCTTAAACACAGATGGAGCCTGATGAATTATGAGACTGTGATGGTCCAAGTGGCTATAGAGCTCGTGACCCTCTTGTGTAACTAAAGGTCAGTGATGCAGTGTGACAAGGAGAGTTTTAAGGATGAGTTTAGAGAGGATGAAATGGAGTTTTGTTGAACTTCTCAAAAATACCTTTCTAAAGCTAAAGGGTGACATGAGAGAGAATGAAACCTAGGGTGCTTTGGTGATGAATTTTCAAATACGTGGAAGGTTCAGCTGGACTTCTTGTTACTGGGTGAGAGATGATTCATTAAGAGATATCCTTTCAAAGAGCTTTGAAAATATAGAGCAGTGGCGTATGTTGGACATGATAGGAAAGGGTGAGAAAATGGAGGTATGAAAGGACAGTAATGATCTAATTAAAGCAAAAGACTTGTATAATGCTCCACAATAGCATTTGGAAAGTCACCGTTCCGTTTCTGAAAGCATGAGTGAAAGATGACAAATAATACAAACTCAAGCAGATGAGAACTTGGGATGATTAGCTGAGCCATTGAATAGGAAGGGCTATGTCTTAGGTGTATAATTAAGGAAAAAATTGTCAGAACATCAGCCAGCGTAGCTCCTCGCTCTTACCCCTTTTAGAATCAAGTGGCAAGCACAGTGATGGTGGTCAGTATTACAATATTGGTTTTGTACTATACAAGTTATTGCAATTCAGAATACTTCATATACTGGCAGGAAATCAAGATTACTGAGGACTTTGAGGGAGTACTTGTTAGTGTGCTTCTTGGAGAAGTTGAAGATCAAGGCTCAAGTCTTTGTTTTTCTTTATTCGAATCTGTCTTTCTGTCCAGAAATTCCAACACATATTTGGAAGAGCTCTTCTGTCTGATCATAAGGTGCAAATACATGAAGTAAGTGGTGAAAACATCCCTACCAAAGTTTTAAAATCAGATAGTTGAACGTGTCCAGGTGATTCTAGTAGGCAGTGTTTGGAAGAACCTACTTGAGCTGACAGAGTGAAGTGAAAGTTTAAAGAGGAGGTGAGGATCTGTTATAAAGATTTTAGAGAAATAAAAAATCAATTCCAGTCTTAAGCTCTGGTGCATGATTTTCTTCAAAATAAAAGGCGATGCAGGAGAGTCTCTCCTCTAAAGTGAGAGATATGGGGAACTTCCAAGCTCAAGTCTGTGTACCAGCATTATGCTATACTGGGCAGAAATACGAGATCCCTTTACCCTCCATGCTGCCATGGCCTCTTTCTTTGCACAGGTTTCCAAGGAAAGGAAATCCAGGTTCCTTGATCTGGTACGCTCTTGTAATTTCTCTAACCTAAACTAGATAATTAGGGGACTGCAGTCTTGGGATAAGTCACATAGTCAACTGAGAGATCATTTCAGATTTAGTTAATGAAGGTCAAAGTGTAAGTCATTTGGAAAACAAGGGTGAAAGAAATAAGTATTTTTAACACTCTCAATAAAAATGTTATGTTACACAGAATAGAAAGGCTGGATAATTACTGCATGCAGATCATACCAGTATCATCAGCCTTCAAAAAGCAGTCTGGTGGGTGATTTAATTGAACTGACTTAGAAAATTATTTACCTTAGGCAATATCCACAAATGTTTTAGATTACCATGTGTAATGATTCAGTGAACTCATTGGGTATTGGAGCATGTTTCATGAGACAAGGAGAGAGAGAAATGTGATTTTAGGTTAGCCAACATTAGTCAAGTCCAATTTATCGTGTGGGAGGAGAAGCACATCTCTGGACTAAGTTGTGGTAAACAGCAAATCTTGGTAGTTTGAGGCACTGGTCTGCTGACCTAGGCCACATCAGTAAAAATTGCTTATTTGTTTTTAACTTTTATAGTTGCAAAACTTCTTTTTCCCTCCTCAGGGGAAAAAAAAAAAAAAAAAAAAAGTAAAAATTGCACAACTCCTGAAAGAAGCAAAGTACTTACTGGCAGTTAAGGCCATATAGGAGCATTTTTGTGAAAATAGACCTCTGTCAATTTTCTGAGTGCAGCATCAGAAGTGTCACGTGAGAATCCAGACTTGTGAGTTAACTTGACATGGGACCCTGACTTTCATTTGTACCGTATTTGCAGGATCTGCCTGCTACCAAAGGAAGTTGAGGAGCTGTCTATTTCTCTCTAGCTCCCACTTTCAAAATATTTTAGGTGTCTTATGCTTAAACAGTATTAACAAAGCTGCATGTATTAACACTTAAAAATAATGGAACATTGAGAAGTAGATAAACTCCCTACATTGTGTCTCCTGTCTGCACAAACTGAGGAAAGGACAGCATGTTCAAAGAGCTGCACATTAATTTGCTCAATTCTTTAAACAGATGAAATTAATTCATATTTCCTCTTAAAAATGACTGGTCTTAAACTATAGCTAAAAATAAGCCAGATTAAAATATTTGTAATTTTCTGCCTGGCTTTTTGAGGAAAGGTAGTGAGGACACCTGACTGAACCATAGCAGTCTCTTTATCCCCCTTGATATTTGAAATCTCAGATTGTAAAAAGATTTTAGGTGGACATTATTTACGATCAGAGTAAAAATTGAATGGAAAACAGATCTTGCAAAAGTTAATGTTTTTGTTCAGTCCTACTCAAGAAATAAAATGGCAGAAGATCTCTGTAGAAATAGTGATAGCAGAATCTGAGAGGAAATGAGCCATAGAGGTAAAAGTAACTTAAGTTTATGCTTTTGTCTCTATAGCCTTTTGTCAGCAGTTGCTGTTTTCAGAAGGAGCCCTGCTGGCATCTGGTTGAAAGCCAGAGCCTGGTTCTCAGGCAGTTCTGTAGCAGCTCTGTCTTCCACCAGCTGAGAGTTTGGCCCCAGGTTTTTAACAGAGAAAAGCACCTTAAAGCATCTGCTTCTCCTGTCCTCTGTTTTATGGGCATTAATTGCCCAAAGTTTTGGTTGCTACCTGACCAATGACTAGTACATGCAGGAAAGTAATGTTTTGCTAATGTTTGCTTCCCATAGCCATTTCTATGCTAATATTTGTAAGAGTCTGTGTAGCTCATAGATAACAAAAAGTATAAACAAATACTGTGTTCAAACACTCCCAGGTAACCTTAAGAAAAGAAACTGGAAATACATTGAGTAGCTGTAGAACTTCAAGCAATACCATAATAAAGCCAAGATGCACTTGAGTGTGACGATACTATGAAGTCTTACTGTATAAGTAATGTTTCAAGCATCTAGATATGATATTTACTAGTATCAGCTTGCCTGAGGAGTTCCCTGCTTGGACTGCGTTCCTTATATGTTTCTATTGAGTCTCTGAATACTTGTTTCTCACTCTTCTAATAAGGTTACAGCTGAACGTTCTGTAACTCAAGTGCCAGGATACATTTGTATCATTCAGGATGTATTTGTGTCATTCTCAGAAATTAGCAAAGGTGAATTTTGATTTAGCAATAGATGTGAGCAAAGCTGTGGCTTTTCATTCATTGTTTTTCAATCCTATTTCAGGTGAATTATGTGGCTACTTTATATTTACACAGAGCAACAGGGAGCAACCTCTCTTCAAGGTCATATGAATTTTTGATTTCGTTAATGCTACCAGGATACAGACTACATGATGATGGTGTACAACCAGGACTATTTCAAAGTATATCACCCCAGCTTTACTGGTGATGCTTGTGCTATAGTTACTGGAATGACCTTTGAGATGAAATAGTGGGAAGGATTAGTGCCACAGAGGAGGCATCTGTAGGGGTTATGAGAATGTGTGTAGAAGCAGGATCCTTCTCAAGACAAGCTGAAAGTCTTTCTCCACTTCTTCACTGTAGGACACTAGTTTTGTTTTGGTTGGGTTTTTTTGCTGTTTGTTTGTTCCCCCACCCTCGGTAATGATGCTGTATTCTGCTGGGTTTGGTTGGAGAAGAATGGGAATTTTGTTCATAATAATTTTACTAAAATTATTGAAGCCATGCATTTCATTAAATAAGAGAGAATGTAATGTTTGACAAATCCAAAAGGAGGAACATTCTCCTGTTTCTTTTTGAGTTTCTGGTGGTTTTTCCTTCCTGCCCCTTAGTCACCGAAGTTAGTAAATCCAAGTAAAACCATCAAATTGATAAGATGGTTTCAAGATTAGTACCTGAAGGGATTATTTCTTGATCACCAGGACCAACAGGTTTCAAACCTTTGTCCTTCTAAATCAGAGGTTTTAAATTTACTCCATTAATTTCAGCTATGTTACAGTTATTTTTTTAAGCCATTTCCTATTTCTTTCATTAACTTTGTAACTGCTGAAGTTTTTAGGACTAAGAAAGTAAATCATGGTGATTACAGGGTTCCATTAAACAGAAATAGTAATTTTCTGCACTAGAATTACATGCATTTTTCTTTTTAAAGTAATTAGATGTATACAGTGAGTCAGCTTAGAATTTGCAATTAAAACCACTGAGAAACATAATAGAAGAAATGCTTGAAGGAAATGAATTTCCGGACTTCCATAAGTATCTTCAGAAGAAAATGAATATATATTATGTACTTTCTTACAAAAAAGATAAAGCAATTTCTCTTCATAAAGGGCAGAGAGCAAAGAAAAGATGAGAACTGGTATTGGATGTGCCGTAAGAATTGGGTATTTCCTGAATACAGTGGCTGGTGTCAGAAATGTTTTGGTTTCTCACTAAGGTTTTCGTGATTATCAACATATTTCAAATACTTCATCAAGTAATACAAAACTGAAGAAAAGTACGTAAATCCTAAAGGTAAATGCATATATTCCTTCTCAGGTTTGTGAACAAACACCCAGTCATTTCAGTATTCTCTTTGCAGTTTTTTAGGTGGAAGCTGGATTTTTGGCTGCACTTCAGCAGTGGCTTATTTAACTTGACACTCTTCCATGTTTAGCAGTGATGTGGCTATCTGAAATGGGAATGATGTGTTTTCTTTCATGAGTATTGCCACAATAGGATTTAAATCGTCTGGCACAATTTCAGTCAGAGAAAAAAATCCTAAGGGCAGCAGAATAATCATAAAGATAAACTGGGATAGCGAAGTCAAAGGGGAAAGAAAACTTAATGGTATAGACAATAGTAGTATCATCTTAGGCATTTAAACTGTAAGTCAAATGCTTTATGAGCAAATCCAATCCTTAAACTACCCATGCTTTTTTTTTTTTTTTTTTTTTAAACTTTGTCCAGAAACAATTGTAACTGTGTGTTACAGACATACATTTGAGGATGAAACTAAATCTGTCAAGAAATAAACCCACACTACCAAATGAACCTTTAAGTAAATTTGGTAGGCTTGTATCTAAGACTTCGGGTAGTACTCCCCTGTAATACAAAAGATGCCTTCTCTGTGTTTGTTGATAGACGAGGTACCAGCAGATGGGGCTCAAGGTTACACAGCTTTTATAGATTTTAGGAAGACTAATGACATTTCTGTTGTCCAGTGCTTATAAAAATGGACTCTTACCTTAATAAAAGTCAACTCTAATGAAATACTGGTTACATTGGGACATTCCACGTTTGAATTGAAGTATTCAAACCAGGATAATTGATGAAAATATCCTTCCCCTGGATGTGAATCCTATCCTGGGACTCTTAACTGCACCTAGGAATACTTTTTGGTTTGTGTTCATAAAGCATTTGGCATGATGAAGACCTACTTCATGACTAGTAAACTGTTTAGACACAGAGCAATACATGTGTAGAAACCATCACGTGGCTCCCCATGGTCTATTTAGGGATTACAGGACCTCCTTATACATGTTGCTTCTGGTAAGTCTGCTGCGTTGTGCAGTCCCCAGCTTCTCATCTGCCAGAAGAGAAGGATAAGGTGGTTTTGAACGAGACTGACTTGAGCTGTGGGTGTAGGCATGTGGAAGTGCTAGGGGAATGAACCAAAGTCAAAACCATTTTCTTGAAAGACTTTGTCAAAAGCCTGCACGGAAGAGATTGACCTACATAGGTCAGGAATTTTGAGTAACATCTGGCTAGTGCTTGCATGTGCACGTGGTGTAGTGTGATGATCTGTACTGGTACACCTGCAGTCAAAAAGTAGCACCCTACCAACGTAATATGCACTACTGTGTCCTTATTGCTTTCTTAGCTGGTGTGGATTCAGTTGCCTTTGGATCTACCTGAGCAACTTTGGGCAGCACAGACCTGCTCTAAATATTTTTTTTGTGCCTGTTGCACACACGGGATTTTTTAATATGCTTTTATAAAGTTGCCCCATGAAAACAGGAAGATAAACTGGAAAGTATAAATAGCATTTGCTGTCTCTTAACTACATGTAACTACTAGCATTATCTTATAACACCTGGACATACATTTGGTGCTCTTTGAGTTGAGCAGCTTGCCTGTTAGTTAGCCAATGGTGTGGGAGATTGCAGTAATGCAGATCCATCATGTCTGCAGATAGTCTGTGTTGGGAGGTCATTACCTAAAACAGAGAACTGAAGTGTCTTGGCACACATGGGGAAGTGTTAGAGGCAGTAAGGTTTCTTTAGTTTGTTTTTTTATTTTTTTTAATATTTTAGATAGTGTGTATGTACACGTATGCATACTAGAGTGGGTAAGACGATGCATTACATGAGCTGAGTAGGAAAAGTCATTTTGTCGCATCCCAGCACACATTATGAGTGCAGGGCAAAGAGGCTGGACTTACGTAGTCCCTCTCTGTTGCATCGGTCCAGAGCTGCTGGAGGAATGGTTGATGGTGCTCAGCACTGCTTGTGCCAAAGGCAAGTTGCACTTCTCTGGAGCGACAGGGCGATGCAGAGGACACAGTCTTGTGCAGGCTTGTGTCATCTGCAAAAAGCATCCCAGCGTTACTCTTAGCTTGGGGCTGTGCTGGAAGGCACAGACCAGTGCCAGGGTTTTGTGTTCTGTACTTTCTGCTTTCTTGTCCCTTTTCTTCCTTTTCCCTGGTTCCTTTTCCTTTCCTTTTGCATTGCATAAACACACACATCCTTGGGTTGGTAATGAAATGTGAAGGGTTTTCACTGGGACAGAAGGAGCTGGAAGAGAGTCCTGGGAGGAAATTTGAAAGCTGCCCTTTGCCAAGTACTTACAAACTGTGAATTGGCAGGAGAGAGGGACTGTCATAAAAAGATCACCAGCTTGTTTCATCTGTGTAAAATCAGAGATGCTTGTCATGTCGTGGAACAGCCAAGTGTCTTTTGTTAATTCCTGTAGTGTTTTGCTAGGTGTTCTGTACGTAGAAAGCTTACCAGAATGTAAAATATCTAAATGGTACCATCTATTTCTGTGTGAAATGACCTTTTTTCTTGTTTGTTTGAATTGTTCATTTTTTTCCTGTTTACAGACATGTTTATAGTTACAAAAAAATTAATCTTAACTGTTATTGCAGATTGGTTTCTTCATTTAGGAAAAAAAACCTAATCTGATAAATACATTTTTTTAATTATTTGGTTTTTCATAGTGGAGCAATGATTTACATCTTTGTGAATGTAGGACTGATTGTCTTATTCTTGCCCTTTCAGTAAACTAATAGGCTTGGTCACCTGAGGGTTGAGATATCAAAAAATGAGATGAATTTAATAGTCTGAGTGTGGTTTTCACACAATTCTTTAGTCACATGTGGGATATACGAAGCTAAAGGAGCAAATAGTCAGTAAAATTTACCACTTTTAAATAGGTGGGATTTCTGTTTTTTATGATGGAAATCAGTAAGTGAATTTTAGTTACTCCTGTTAGTCACATCTGAAGCAGAAGTATTATTTTAGAAATGCTAAGTAACCAGTGTGTAAGTTAAAGATATCATTTTTGGAAGTGTAAACCCTCTGGTTATTGTATAGGTTATGTATAGTAGTCCAGGTAGTAATAATTGATTTAGTATGGCAGTTGTATCTATTTTAGGGGTTTTCGTACATGTATAGAGGGAGGTTGTGGAAGTGACAGTCTGTTTTGACCACCGCACTCGATGGTAGCCATATGTCAAGCTTTGGAGAAAGTATTTTAAAAGTAATTTCTGTGCTGATGGAATTCTGTCATTTTGTTTACAAAGAGTGAAATTATTCTGGGAGCTAGAATTTTAGGAAGAGTACAGAAGGCTTTAATTTGAGTTGCTTTGTCATCAATCCTTAAATTGAAAGGTTTATGTAAGCTTTGTTTGTGAATTTTAAGTAGCACATGTGCCTGTCTCTTCTCCCATGCAACTGGAAAGCTAATGATTAGGTCTGCTGTCCATACTATGACTAATTGTTTGTGTGGCAAGAAATGTAAATGTGTGCCCTTGATCAAAATCAACTGGCTTAGAGAAGATTGGAAAGGTAAAAAAAGGTATATGTATTTCATTAGATTGTTCATTGGAGGTGCAGACTGAATGTGACATAGAGTTGTAGATACCTTGGGTAAAGTAACTGCATGTTCTCCATGCTGTAAAATGAAGACTGTAGTGCCTGCATTGGATATATTTCTCACTACATGGCTAGCAGATGCCCCATTAAGTAATTTCTTTGTAACATCAGCATCAATAAACTGCTTGGGAGTAGGGGTTTTGAAGGCTTTGGCTCATATAACTCCAAGTGTAAGGCTGTATTCTCTAAAACATTGGACCATAATTTTGAACACACACACACACACACTAAATAAAAGTTTAAGAGTTTTGGTTCCAGATCAGAACTTCTCACCTCTGAAGCAAAATGATACTCTGATATAGACTTGCTCTTTTTGCCAGTGTGTGTTGACATAAGTGATACATCATTTGCTCTATCTGACATAAGAGAAATACAATCCTGCCTTCACTGGATTTGGTTAAAATGTGTACTGACTGGTAATCCATCGGTTCATAAGTCTGATATTAGTAATATCAGTAATATAATTTTCCAGTTTTCAGAATTTTATGTATGAATAATTTACATACATGAGTACTTGTGTTGGTACTGATAGTTCAAGCATATAGAGAGAAACATCAGGAAAGATCAGTGGCTGAAATTAACAGGAATGTGCTATGCTCTCAGTGTTGGTTTATCTAAAAAGTTATTCTGGCTTCCTTATATATGGTAAGCTCTCTACTCCTCTGGGTGTACTTTAATTCACTTTTTTTAGCGACCATGGCTGAATACCATGATCCAGATGAGAGCTCACCGAGATTTTATAGAATGATATTCAGGTTTTTGCATCTCTACCAGAAATACTTCATCTAATACATCCTTAGCATGCCACTTGCCTTTTTCATGGAGTGAGAACAGTATGGATCATATGATTTATTAGGTCTTTGAGCCCACAGCTCAGAGGGACCCATTAATCCCTAGATACTGAGAACTGGCATGTTGTTCTAGTAAATGCTACCCCATCTGTATTATTGCATTCCTTGAGTTCATGCAATTATTCCTCTGCTATACCAATCTGCCGCAGTATTGATAACATTCCCCAGCTCTGTATCACCAGCAAGATTGCTAATGGAAATACTAAAATACCTATTCAATGACATGTTTTAGAAGCAGTGTCACTCTTTGCCAGAGTTACTTTTTTTTAGTGTGCTCATTATCCACATGAAGTCCATATTCAGCTTACATTTCCTCTGCTAATGATGCTGACGGGAAGCCCTGCTAACACCGAGTTGGTGAATATAACTTCTCCAGCATTTTGTGTAAAGTGTAGCAGTTACAATTAAATCGTATAGAGAACAAGTTGATATAGCTGACCTGTAATTATAATGATGTATTTCTGGGTCTGTTGTGAAGATGATAGTTTTAGACATGCATTAGACATTACAATTTCATTGCATGGTCCAGAAAACTGACACTTTTAATTGAGCTGGGAGACACAGACAGGATGTTTGTTGTCATGGATGTTGGCATACCTGTGATAGGTGGAGTGTGCGAGGCAAAACTGAGGGTTGCTGGTCACTCTGGAAAGGATGGTATCCATAACGTATGGCTGTGCCTCTAGGTGTCCTATGCAATTATGGTGTAAGCTGAGAATTGGTAGGAAAAAAGGATAAAAGGCAGTTCAAAGATGCTGTTGTCATCTACATTTAAGTAGGGAGTGGTATCAATACAAAATGTATTAACATAATAAAAGATTTTTAAAAGTGGTTTCGAAGACATGTTCGAGACAGTGACACAATATCTCTCTAATCTTCAGCTCACTTTTAGCTTTATCTATTAGTTTGTTGTTTAGAGAAGAAAAGTCATGGGTGGGGAGGAGGAAAGAGAACAATAGTGTTCCTTTTCCAAGTGAAAGAATAAAGAAATTTATGTAGAAGGTGGCTGTGAGCACAATAAAAGACATCAGTTTTAAAAAGTATGTAGGGGAAGTTTCAGATGCTGACCAGTCCCTCTTTAGATAATTTGGAACCATTTTGGGCAATGATAGAATTGTGAGGTTCAATTGTATTTCATCAACAGCTCTGTCTTTTTAAAAAAAAACACTTCTTTAGCATAAGACTCCTTAAGTCTCCACCACATATACTTGCAATAGACTGGCAAATTTAATATAAGGCTTTTTTCTTCTTTTTGATAGCATTTCTTCTGTTATTCCTTGTTCTCTTAATTCTATTGTTTGTTGTGGCAGCAAGCAAACTTTAAAAAATTCAAGTGCCTATGGAATATGGCTGTTGAAACAGGTCTGTTTAAAAACTTTGTAGAATGACTTCTCACTTTAAAACTAATCCTGAGTATATGTCTTATACTGTAGGCAGTCTTGCTGATTTCAGTCACATGTTAGAAAGAACTTCCAAGTATCAGGAAAGATTTACTTCATTCAGGTGCTTACCATAATCTATTAAAGAAATAATCACTTGCACCTTTTATTGATTTCTACATCCTAAAAGTTCAGAATAAATCAATAATAGTGATAGTGTTTTGTATTATACGTCGAGATAGTATTTAGTCTAGTATCTACCTCTAACAGCTTCACATTTAAAAACTCCTTTTATCAGCTATGGGATGATTAATGGAAAACAGCAAAATACCCATAAAATAATGGGTGTGCCAGCTTCTTTTTTAAAATCACAAATTTGTATTAGCATTTGTGTGGCATTC
>NW_010098642.1:26657-29705 GCF_000699245.1 Pterocles gutturalis
TTTACCAAATGTTCTTACTCATCCCATTGGAAAGAGAACTTGTCCTGGTGCATCCTCTCTGTTGAAAATTGTTGTTGCTATCAAAAAAATACTCTGTACAGATATTATGTTTGTACATGGAAGAGTCCACTGCTGGAAAAATGAAAGCCTAAAAACGCTCAGTGAATGTCTACAGGTGCATATAAATACAAAGTTATATATAGAGGAAAGAAGGAAAAATAATTTGTACAATGAAACATTACACTGCAGTCATGTCTGTCCCTGTGAAATAATCACAAGAGAAGAAAATGTATTTTTCGATTTGCCTATCTTCACCTGCCTATCCTGAAGTGAGGCACACGTCATTTACCGAAAGGAAAAGTGAGGCAGAAATTGGGTAGGTGTGGTGCTTCAGTTAATAAACCTCTTGAGAGCTCAGGACGAGCGCCACAGGGACACGTGTTGCAAAGGACTAGCATTTGGCAGCTTGGAGCACAAACACAGAGTGTATACATGTGTAAGCAAAAAATAATGTACTGTGTGGTTTAATACACTGAAAGTATATACTGACCAGACATTAATTAGAAGGTACTCTACACTTATATATTAAAATTGTACTGTAGCAGGTATTGAAATAAGGATAAAACAGAGATCACATTATTCTTTATTAATATAGTGTTTAACATAGGGAAAAAGGGTATTTTGGACCCAAGGAGTCTGTGGTCTCATGATGTCTAGAAAATCTATAAACATACATTTGTAGGAAATTTTATTTATGTGTATTTGGTTTTTGTGTGATTTTTGGTATTTCCAAGGCCAGAGTTTTTGAAACACTGTGGTAAGGTGTCCCAGGCTTTGTGTTGCAGGATTCTAGACTCTGGCTTCCTACAGCCTCTTTATGAACTGCAGGAGGAAATAGTTTACCTTAGAAAGGGTACAACAGCAGTGAATTGGGATCTGAGTCTTTCACTTTCAATGTAAATTTTCAGCATTTTTTTTTTTTTTTTGTTCCTCCAGCTATTTGTGTAGATTGTCCAGCATGGAGTTCAGGAAAGGTTCAGGAAACATACTGTGAAGTAGATCAACACAGACCCTCTATCTTCTACACTCACATTTGCTTGAATGTGCTTGACTATACTTTTTTTTTTTAACCCTTTTTCTGGATGGTGGAATTTTTGTTTGGTTTCTGGCTTTCTGGTGTGGTGTTTTTTGGGGTTTTTTTTGGTAATAAACTGTGATGCAGAACCCCACTCACATCACAGATTAAGCCACTAAGGTGATTGATGTAAGGTTGATCAGCATATAAGCTTCTATCTGTAGGTCACTGATGTTTAACTACAGAGTAGATGGTAGAAGATGTTTCTTCCTTTACTTGCACCTGCAAGGTCCACTGTTTCCTTCTGTAGACCTGCATATTAAGCTGCTTTAGAAATGGTGATATCACTTAATTGTCTGAACTAGTCACTTAAGACCTCACTAGCCTCACCTGGCCTATTATGTAGTAATTCCTTGGTGAAAACTGGAGCAAAAAAAATAGGAAAACAACAATTAACGCAGAAACTTCAGCTCGGGAATTTTACCTGCTGAAACTGAACACATTTATTCTGCTAGCTGTTCAGCTTAATCATCTAGCCCATATCACCCTCACTGTGTAGGATTGTCTTCCTAAAACTTAATGAGGTAACTAATTTTTTAAATTTAAATCATGTGGCTGCCACTGTTTTCCTTCAGAGACAGTTCCAAGGCTTGACACCAACAGAAGTCTTTTGATTTAGCTCTGAAAAGACTGTCAGGTTGAGAAAATCAGGTTCTCATCATTTAATAAAAATGAAGAGTGGATATTAAGAATTCATATCTACGCCTTGACTTCATAGACTGTTGCCAGAGACCTAGTAACTGTCCACAGTGTTTGTTTTGAGCTTGCTCGGGGTTCAGTTGCTTCATTTAGAGATCACCGCCACATCCCCTTCCATTTGAATAACCATATAATTTCATATATCATTTTGTGAGTATTGAATGTGAATAAATTATCTAGCTTTTTCTCCCCTGTTTTTAACCAAGAACTCACAGTGGGCATTCTTCTATGTCCCCGCTGTAAATCATTCTTGGCTTGTCAGAAAGGGTTCTTAAAATAGTTAAGTCATTCAGTGAAGACTTGTTTAATGATGTTTTTTTGATTGTAAAAACAGATTTTAAACTCTTACTGATATTTAGCATATTTATGGACTGTCTGTGGGCTGGCTGATATCTGATGATGGATAAGTGTGCTGCATATTTTGGCGTTGGGATGGCTCGGGACATGAAAGAAATTATCTATAGCCAGTTATTTTTGCAAAACTCCTGAGAAGGTTACTTATTAGTTTCTTAATATTCTACTCAGTGAATTGATGTAATTGATGATTAAATTAAATCGCTTACATCTTTTTGTTTAGGAAAGCAGACAAAAAACAGTCCCTGGAAATCAAAGGAGCGTGGGAGTGTCTGGGCAACCATACCAAAGAAGAGGTGCTACTTATTCTTTGGAAGGATGGAGAGGAGCTGTAGGTCTGAAGTCTAGGTATTTATGTGGGCAAGGGAATTGCACAAGACATGGAACCCATTCTGATCATGTTCCCCTTTCCTTTTCACTTAGGAGCTTTCCTGGAAGAGATAGCTTGAGCCTGTATAATGATAAAAATGGGTTAAATTTCCTCCTTCCTTCTTTCATCACTCAGGAGGAAGGGCTGTACCTGGAAGGAATATATAGCTACAAGGGTTATTGGCAGTTTAGCCCTAGGGGAAGAGAGGTGTAGAAGGAAGAGCTGAACTGTATAGGAAGAGAGGGCATACCTTTCTGTACTATGCTCTGAAAAAAAAAGGAAAATCAGAACTGTCTTTTCCCTGACATGTATCTGATGCAGGAAAATCATGAGAGAATCCTCCTTATGAGCAGGGAGATGTGCCAGGTCTACCCAAATTAAAATTCTACTTTGGAAACATAAAGAAATTGTGAAATAAGGAAAAAACATTTCAAAGAGTGGGAGCTGGGAGACCTGGGTTCAAATGCTACAGGCTCAGGGGAGAGTGGCT
>NW_010098643.1:0-219 GCF_000699245.1 Pterocles gutturalis
GGAAGCAGCTTCGTCATTTTTTTAACCAACCGAGCAGCCGGTCGGTGCTTTTTCAGCCACTCGGGTTTCGTTACCGGAGATAAGCGCCCGAGACTTAAGATAAATCCTCCCCCCGCGAAAAAGGCAGAGGGAAGTTGATTGTTTTTAATGTACTTAACGCCAAAACGTGAGTTTTAACGGCAAACGGGCTGCGCGCTGGCTCGGCGGCGGCGGGGTGCT
>NW_010098643.1:250-4951 GCF_000699245.1 Pterocles gutturalis
TCGGATGCTGTCACCATGCAGTCGGGGAGAACTTGAATGGCTTCGTTGTGTTGCTGGGGAAAAATGAGGCTTTGTAACAAAATGTGTTGCAATAGCTTTAGGGTTACTACAGCCGCAATTCTTTGTTCTGGTGATGCTGGGATTCTGGAGGGGCTCTTCAGGGGTTGATGATGTCCCCTCAGGAAATCAGGGTGAATTAACCGGCTTTGTCTGGTTGCTTGGTGCTCATTTAGCTCTCCTAACTGCAGGTCGCACATGCTCGCAGACAGCCTGGCTCCTCCTGGCCGTGATGGTGTGGGTCACACCTGTCCGAGGTCAAGGTCTGGGCTGGGGATTCAAACCAGGCTGGTGCTTGCAGCTGCTGGCAGGGAAATTTTGCTCTTGGGGATATTTGGGGCAGTTTTCTTTTGGCGGGTGGCTGAATCCCAAGCTGAGGTATTTTACATGAGGATAAAACTGCTGTATCGCTCTAGTATCTCATGAACAGCTCAACTTGGCAGCCTTTGTCTGTATCTGAAGCGGAAAACAGACCCCCCTGGGTTATGGTGTGGCACAGAACCAAAACTCGAGGTGCTGCGGTGGGTCCGAGCCTGTGCTGCGCCTGCCAGCTGGGGTGGCTGCGGGTAGGAAGGCTTTGTCGTGGGTGCTCTCGGAGCATCTCTGCAGGTGCTTGTACAAGTGGTGTAAGTCTAGCCCAGTCTAAGTGGTGCTGCTACTCACTCTTAATGCTTGCTTTAGGTGTATAACCTTAAAATACCAAAAACATCTCCCAGCTGCATCCCAAACCTGCACCTAAAGGCCTGGGCTGGTGCTGGCAAGCAGAGGAAAGCAGATGTGGAGACTAAAACATGTCCTAGAGGTGTTGCTCAAGGTCACAGCTTCCCCTGGTACCTGGGGGTTCATGCATGGGTAGTTAAGTCACGTTACTCAGAGGAGTTTTGTGCAGTTTATATCTCTTACTGTGCATCCTCCCAGGTTTACCCAGCCGTTAATTCTCTGACGTCCCTTATGGCGCAGGCAGCGTCACACCAGGCGTATTTGTGCAAACACAGCGCCACTGAAATGTGAAGTGTGCTGGAGAAGCTGGTGGGGATCGTGTGCTGGCGGGGCAGGGTTTTCCTCTGTCGCTTTGGGTGCTTTGCTCAGTTCTACCCATTGTGTTCAGTCTCGATAATTTGAGCCTTTTCAAGTCTCTCTTCCAGCTGAACTATTGTTCAAACCTGTAATTGTGCACTTGCTTCAGGCTTTGTCCTTAAATTATTTTAACCAGCATTAAATAATTCCTTAGTGCAGGTCAGTAAATGGGACCCATGGAGGTGGTCTCACACTTGCTAATGCGCAGTAATTGTCCTCCAAATGGGGAGACCCTGCACCAGCTGGGAGATGTTAAACAGCCCCGTCCTGCCCTGGGGTTCTGGGAGCAGGAGCCCTGGTGAGGCTGCAGGGACACCGGCAGGATTCCCCGCGGGACATGCTGACTCCAAAGGCGTGTGGTCTGTAACACCTTTCTGCATTAAGAAACCACTTTCCAGGTTATTCTGGTGTTACAGACGTGGAAACCGCAGTGCTGTATTGCAACAGGAAATTTTGCAGACTGCAGTATGTAGAACGGACCAATCTTTACCCCAAAAACCTTCCCCAAATCAATGATCTCTGTGGATTTTTGCATGCATCCCCTTCTGTGAGGTCCTGAGGTTCCCAGGTGAAAGTGTTCCCGTTAGTGAGGGAGCTGCAGCCTGGGCTGTGGGTGTGATCCTCGTTACAGCAAAAGCTCGGTGCAGCAGGTGCCCCACGACGGAAAGCACGCCGTGTCTCCGTGCAGAACAATTCCAGGTTGGAAAGTCAAGCGAGAGCAAGAAGTCGCTGCCGCCTGCCATCTGCTTTGGAATCACAGCTACCCCGGAGGGAGGGCTGGCTTTTGTTTAGGGGTTCTTCAGCTCTACAGGGCTTTGCAGCAAGCCTCTTGCAGTGTTTAGCTCTCCTGGTATTGAAAGCACCTTTAATTCAACTTTAACAGCTTTCCCAACTCTTTTATCCAGGTGGCAGGGGGTGGCTGGAAATGCAGCAGAGGCACATGCCTGGCTGGTTTCTGAGCCCTTTCCTACTCCCGTGCTTGCTTTAAGTAGGTTTTTCACCTGTGCCCTGATTTCTTTCTAGGGCATTTGCAATAATTAGGTTGTTAATTAGCCCATTACTTGTGACTTTTGGCAGGAAGTTAGCAGAAACTGACTCTTTGTAGCTTGAAATACTAATGGATACCACAAATGCCACTTAATTGCTTGCTAATCTGCTTCTTATCCTCTATACAATCTCCTCCTTATCCTTCTGTGCATCTTAACGCTTCCTGGGCTAAGGTCTTTCTGCAGAGCCAGGGCGCGTCCCGTCCCTGTGCGCAGGCAGCCCCGCGGAGCAGGTTAGTTAATTAAAAACCTCGATATATCGTGGGTTGTGCTCAGGCAGCCCCGCGGAGCAGGTTAATTAAAAACCTCGATATATCGTGGGTGTTGGGAAAGTGAAGTGCTGTGGATGTGCCTGGAGCTGCCAGAAAGACGAGTTCTTCATGGGGGCAGCTCAATGTATGCTGTCCCCGTGTCAGCCCGTGGTATGGGGGGGCTTTCCGAGTGGGTTATAACGGTCCCTTGGAGCTGGAGGGTGTGCAAGCTCTCACGTGAACTTGTAAATACCAGAAAGGGGTGAGCGTGTTCTCCCCTTCCCAGGTGTCGAGGTCAGTCTGTCCGATAGCATCACCAGGGAATGCACGAGGAGGGCGAGGGCAGCATCTCCTTGTCTGCAGGCTGCCTTGGTGAAGCAGCAACGCGTAGCAAAGATCCAGCTGGTGGCTTGGCTGTCTCTGTTCTCCTGACTTAACCAGTGCTCTGGGGATGGGCAAGGAACGGGAACTGGTGTGAAAGCTGTCGAGAGTGAAATTCTTGGTCTCATTCTCAGAATGTGCCGAACTGGCAGCTTTCTCTTTGCCTTTTCCGCACGTGGTCCCTCCTTGCCATCCCTGGGGTGTCTTTCTGCCATGGCCCGGGCAGCGCTGGGTCCCTCTGCAGACCCGGGCACGGCTTGTTGGAGGGGTTGGGAGGGGGCACCTCGCCCAGAGCTGGGGGTTTCCCCAGGAGTCGCCAGCGCTGGGCTGTGCTCCCACCTTGGGATAGCTGCTCGTGGAGAGGTGAAGAGCTGTGTAACGTGATTCTTGCTTAGGAGCAAAAAATAACCCGCATCTGTTACCGCTTTCACGTGTACAAAGTAGCAAAGAAGAATCTTGGAAAGAAGAATCTTCATTCCTTAAGAGGAGAGGGGGGGAAAAAAAAGCATCACTTAGTAATGGATGCTTAGATCTCATGCAGTAACTTTTCTGGGGAAAAATGTTACTGGTACGACTCGGTGAGCAAAGATACTCTTCAGATTTAATCTCTTTCCAAACTTCATACCAAATATAATTCCTTCTTCCAGGTTTTCTTCTCGCCGTCCTCCAAATCCAGCGCTCTCCCTTTGTGTTTTTGCAGTTCAGCGTTTGACACCAAAAGGAAGCAGCTGGAACGTGTCAGGCAGGCCTTACCTTCCCAGCAAGTCTTTATTTCTCTCTTGCTATCTGCCTTCAAAACCCACCCTTCCTTCCCCCACCCCGGCACTGCCCTCCCGACGGAAGTGAAACCCAACAGAGCTCTGGTCGGAGCTGCAGCCCCGGCTGCGCTGCGGGCTGGCTCTGGTGCCATTAATTCACACAGGCATTCGGCGCCTGCTCTCATTGACTGTATTAGGCAAGTGAGAAACAAAAGCAAAACAAACTCCAATCATTCAGAGTTGCCTCAAACCCCATAATTTCGTGTCAACATATTATGCACGCTGGAGAAATGTTAGTGTTCAAATAGACTAATTAAAAATGTTACTGCAATTACTTTTGCAAGTCAAATGATGCTAATTATATAATGCTGCAGAAATTGGAAACATCATTTTGGAAGGTTTTTTGTGCGCCATGCAGTGGTAATACAATTCCCGGCGCTGCAGCCCTGGAGCCTCGGGCAGCGGGAGCCCGGTTCTGCGGCTGCTGGGGCAGCGCCTCGGAGCAGGCAAGAATAGAAAAGGGGAAGTCGGTCAGGTCCCCGCGCTCGCCACGTGGGCTGGGGTTCTGCAGAACTGCAAGTACAACCAGAGCTGGTGGGGGAAATGGGAAGATGCGCCCCTTCTCGTTTGGGCTGAAGGACCAAGTCTCCTCCCAAGTCCCGTTTCAAAGCCTGCAGCCCGGTTTCCCCGATCCTGCTCTGCCCCACGCTGGACACCTGCGGCTCGGCAGAGCGGCGGGGGCAGGAGATGTGTTTTGGAAGGAAATCTGGACCCCAGAAGGCTCTTGCAGCGCGGGCTCTGTGCTATCGGGTTCACAGGGATCACTTGACACGAGGAGCCCTGTCAGTGTCTCCTTACAGCGCAGGAGGGCTCGGCTGAGTTTCTCGGTGGAAGTGGTTTCTCTTTTCCCTCCCCCTCTGCAGCGAGCGGGGTCGATTTTTCTTTCTTATCTCCCGAGATAGCTGTCATCCTAAAATGATCGCAGGCATCGATAGCGAGGTGGTCGGTTTCCTTCCCGGGGCATCTGTCACTGAGCAGGGTCGGGAGGCTGGGCAGGGGGTCTCGGGGCTGGCCCCAGGGGGTTTTGCCCACCTTGGGGGCAGCGGGAGGGTTTGCATCAGGGCTGGCGGG
>NW_010098643.1:4967-6455 GCF_000699245.1 Pterocles gutturalis
TGCTGCGGAGGGTAAAGCACCCCGGTGCACGAGCCTCTGCCACGGTGATTCTCCGCGGAGGGAGTCTTCCAGAGGAATTGAATGCCTGGGCTGTCTCTAAGGAGACTTCTCGGCGAACAGAGCAGGCGTTTCTGTCCGTCTGCTGCAGAAACATGTATTTCTGTCCGTCTCCCAGCTCCCTTCCCCGTGATCCTCCCGGCAGCCACGGGCTCCTGGCAGGGTGCAGGGCATCCTTCCCCCACTGCTCACCTGCCTCGGCACCGGCAGAAGGTGCTGGGGCTGCAAAACAGAGCAAGACCCTGAGGGTTTGGTATCTGGGGTAGAACAGGAGGTGGGGCCGATCCTCTCTTTAGACTTGGTGTGAATTCTGCTAACTGATGGGATTTATCTAGCAACTCAAGCTAGAGGAGTTGCAGAAGCCCTTGGGGTGGGCTGCAGCCCTCCTGGCCAGCACAGCTCCTCCTCCTTCTGACTGCGTTTGAAAAGGCAAAAATTCAAGATATTTGAGATGCCCGTCAATGCCATCCAGTCCCACTTGGCATTTAGCAGCAAATAAGTTATGTGATCACAGTGACTCAGAAATTAACTTCTAGCTGTGACTATAATTTAGTCCAGGGCAGAACTGCTTGGAACATGTCATTACAAAGTGTGCCATCAGAAGGGGGACATTAGAGTGCTGTCCCCTGGTCTGAATCGAACGTGTGTGCTAATGACAAGGGATGCTTATCATGGTGGGATGGGATTTTGCCCAAGAGAAACGTTTGGGTGGATTTTCCGGGCAGCAGCTGGCTGTGCAGGGGATTAGTGCTGTGCATTAACGGGACCGGAGCTCTGGACCTGCCGGGGTCCGGCCGTGGGCTGCTCACCTCGTTGTGTGTGCGGTGAGGCTCCAGCGTGATGGACAGCACGGAGCAGCGGTGAGGGCGTTTGCAGCGCTGTGCGATTAATTCCTCCAGCGTGGCTTCATGAATCATTATTCTGAAAGTCCGTAAATTAGAGCCGCTTGAAGAGGTGAGTAAGGAGCTCCCTGTAGGAGGGGGTCGCTGCAGGGCTTGTGGGCAGCGTGTTCCTCGTGCTCTCCAAGGGCTGCAGCCCTGGGCAGGGTGCTGGGAACAAGCCCTTTGGAAAAGGCAAGAGAAACCCAAGCAGAGCAGCCAGAGTCCCTGTGCAGCGGTCCTGGATGCAGCCGTGGGTTTCCGCTGCCGTGTTCCCGTGTCAGCGGGTGTGTTGCTGGCACAGGTACCCTTTGCTGTGCCCATGACAGATGTGCACAGTGTCCTCCACGGCTGGGGCAAGGGAGGAGGGAGGAGAGAGCAGGGAGCTCCACACACCCTCCAGGCTCTGCAAATGATGCAAAATGGATGAAGGTGAAAATCTCCCCGAAGCTTTCTCAGCCCCATGGGGGTGAGCATGGGGGGTGCTCCCCCAGCATGGGGGCTGTTGCCCCAGCAGAGAAGGGCTGTCAGCGGGGGAGGCTTGGCCCCGCCT
>NW_010098643.1:6870-7657 GCF_000699245.1 Pterocles gutturalis
GTTGGCCCCGCCTGGCCCTTTCCCACCAGCCTGGAGCAGCATCACCCAGAAGTCAGTTTTTCCACAAAAGCCACAGGAGGGGTGGGGGAGGCAAGAAGAAGGCTGCAGTTGTGTGGAGCCTGGTAGCAGCCAAATGCTTTGGATGGAGCAGGAGCAATCCCCAGCAGCAGCTGTGGGGGCTGTAACCCTTCCCGGGAAGGCAGCGTTCCCTGCTGTGGGCTGCTCCTGCGGAGAGTGGCACCTGCGTCCTTACAGGGTCCCACTCGATACAGAAAGTCAGCCCTTGCTGTCGCTTCCGACAGCTGCTCCTGGTTCCCTGGAAAAGGAAATGCATTTCCCAAAGCGTGCCAGCTCTGCTCCCGCAGCATCACCGTGCAGCTGAAGCTGATGCTGCCACTGCTGATGGGCTCAGCCCCCAGCACCCATGGGCAGTGCCTGCCGGCCGCACGCTGGTCTGCAGCACGTCAGTCGCTTCAGGATGGTTCCCTGCAGCCGTGTCAGTGGCTGTTTAGTGCTCATTGCAAGCTGGAATAGGACTCACCGTCGTCTTCCTGAGAAGAGGCTGCTGAAGCCGGTTACTTTCTCTTCTTGTTTACAAAGCGCCTCTGTCTCTGGAAGCCGTCCAAGGCTGGGCAGACCTGGGCTGTGGCAGTCGTTGCTCTGCTGTTAGGTGCTGATAAATGCTGTTCAGATGGAGACGTGATTCTCTCCCTGGCTGCCTCTCCAGCACGCCTGCGATGCCTGCGCAGGGGCTCTGCTGGCACGTGCTGGTGGGGAGGGGGATGCT
>NW_010098644.1:0-3317 GCF_000699245.1 Pterocles gutturalis
ACCGCCGGCTGCAAGAGGCCAGGAGGAGATGCTCGGTCTGTCCCTGAACCCATCCATCCCAGGGCAAGCACAGGTCTAAAGCAGAGCTAAAATCTCTTCTTTCCCCTGGCTTCTCTCCCCGCACCACCAGCAAAGCACTTAAGCACGTCCTTTGCATGAAGTTATTGCTGATTTCATGTGCTTAAAGTTGAGCTTGGGTTTAAGGGCTTTGCTGACTCAGAAATTTACACTAATTCCCAAAAGCGATGATTTAATTGCAGAACTGCGGCTGCTCGCTCTGGTTCAGACCAGCTCATGCCTCGGAGAAAGGCACAGCAGTGTTTATCTACGAGCTGAGCTTGCCAGTAATAAAGATTAATGAAGGGTGAGATATCCAGAAAACAAATCCAAAGCTAGCCCAGGAAATGGCAGGACCGAGGGGAGAGGTTTGGGAATCCCAAAGGGTTGAGCAAAACTACATCAGAGCAAAAAAAAAAACCCTAAAATCAGAGCAAAAAAACTAAAATAAGAGAAAAAATAAAATAAAATCAGAGCAAAAAACTAAAATCAGAGCAAAACTACATCACCCCAGCCCATTACCTGGGGTTTCAGAGCATCCTGTGGCACGCAGCGGCCGTCCCAGCACAGCCCACTGGTTTTGCAGGGGGTGCCGTCAGCCCAGGGCAAGCTGCCGTTCTTGGTGTGGCAAAGGGGCTCCCCGCTGCCCGTCCTGCACCAGAGCTGAGCGCAGATATCCTCCTCGGTGGTGTTGGGGCAGTGCTGGAAATCCTTGCCGAAGATCTGCTGGCATTGCTGGTCCAGGCTGTAGAGGGATGCTCGGCCGGGCAGCTCAGCGGGCAGGGAGAGTGGATCGGCCGGAGCATCCAGCAAGCAGTCGCCTGGGAAAAGCAAGGATGCATCCAGGCTTGACACCATCCCACACACCCCTCCAGGCGTTGCAAAGAGCTGGAGCAACTTGAACAATGATGCTCCTTACCGTGCCCTCCATCCAGGAATTCAGTGAGGTACATGGCGCTGCAAGGGGACCAGGGTTGGGTTTTGTTCAAGTGGATGAAGAGAGGGGCCATCATATGATGCTTGCCGAGGGGTCCGAAAAGCCGCTCGCAGGTTTTGGAGTCGTCGTGGGGCATGCTGAGGACGTGGCCTGGGGAGCAGAGAGCATCAGTGAGCCCCAGCCTCCCAGCCCTGGGCAGCAGCTAGAAATTATCCGGCAGTTCCTATCACTGCAAAAACTATTTGCCTTCAAAAAAATCAGATGCAATAAACAAAATGATGCATACTTGCTGGATCTCAAGGGTACAGCCCGCTGTGTGCTGGGCAAAGCATCCCAGATTAGTCAGTGCATCTCTAGGAGCAGCAAACCAAGGGGGAGATGCACTTGGTCCCACGCCTTAGCTCATCACATCAGGCAAACACACCGATTTTCACCAACTCGGGCAATTCTAAGCACATTTCTTGGTGCAAACCAACTTCTGCTGGTGCCAGAAGCTCCCCAGTGCTGCCCAAAGCTTGGCAGGTGGTACCCAGCTGGGAGATGCTGATGCTGGGCTGCATCCCCTCCCAGCAGCGAGACTGGCCACACCGGGCTGGAAAAAGCAGAATTTCCCTGGGGAAAGGGATGCATTACCCAGTTCGTGAGCCAGGGTGTAGGCAGCCTGCAGACCCTCGTCCTCGATCACCGAGCAGCTTTTGTTGCGGTCGCACATGGTGCCGATATCCGCCACTCCTAGCGTGTCACAGCTTTGGTGGCCGCAGAAGTCCTGTTTGCAAGGGGGGGGGGGGGGGAAAGCAGGATGAAGGGGTCCCAACAGAGCTGGGCAACCCACTGGTGGTCTGCACCCCAAATACAACCACCCCCCCAATTTCTTTACTGCCAGCTCCATCCTTTGCATGGTGGGGGGTATCCCCCCTCCCAAAAGCATCCCCAAGGGACCCTTCGGACCTGTCTCGTCAGGAGGATGGCGGTGTCGTAGTGCTCGGGGTGGCGGTCGCTGGGGGGGTTGAATTTTTGCTGCCAGCTGCAGAAGTTGCGCAGGGTGAGCCCGCCGTTGTCCGACACCTCCGGCCCCGCCGCCTCTTCGTCCACCACCAGCACCTTCACCACCACCAGGTTGATGGAGTTTTTCAAGCTGGGGTGCTTGTAGATGCGAGCTGCCATGGACATCAGGGTCAGGACGTGGTTCTGTACCGAAAAAGGGGGAGGAATACCTGGGTAAAACCTTCACCATGGAGTTTGGTGGGGTTGGTTTTGGGTTAGGTTTTTTTTTGGTTAGGAATGTAGAAATCAACCTCATTTATCAACTGTGTCTCACCTGCCGTGAACCCTTGGTACCCAGAAACCCTTTGGGAAAACCTCACGGATGAATGCTCTTGAATATTCCCAAAGAATTAACCCTGCCCTTGCTGCCCCAGGGCACAAACCATCCTCCCATTGCCGTAAATCTCCCATCATGCTGGTTTGAACCCAATGCTCTTGGAGAAAAACCGAGACCCAAACATTTTGACAGCCGCGTCTTCGCCCAGCAGCATCCTCTGCACGGGCGACTGGGACGAGCAGCGATGACTTAATATGTCAAACGCGCCAGCGATGTTTAAGGCTGATGTAAACATCTTTATCACAGCATCGAAAATTCCTCCTCTCTGCTTTGGCACCCGTTCACGGCTCCGGAGTCAGGAGAAAAAAATGTGGCGATTACACAATGTCAGATTGGGAAAGAGAAAGTGGCTTCTCTCCTCCCCAGACGGATTCCACCCCATGGCCTCGCTCCTCATTAAACTGGAAGGACTCACTGGAAGCCCTCTCCAATGGTTGAATTTCACCCAAAATCCATCTTTTCCAGCAAAACCAACTCTGCACCCTCGTCCATCGCAATGCTGCCAGGGCTCCTATGCACAGAATGCCATTTTCTTAGGAAACAAGGGAGATTTTTAGGGATTTTTAGGGTGTATTTGCTGTGCTAAGAGCATCTCACAGGGCAGAGCCACTCATCCGGGGCGGTTGTGGCTATTTTAAATCATTCTGCACATTTTTATCCCCGTCGCTGGCAGCTCCACGTATAAACAGATGTCTCGCTTCAGCAAAGACGTATCCCGAGTCCTCCCCGGCTCATTATCCGAGGGCAGGTCCCTGCAAGGATGATGGGAGCACTGAACAGACTTGGTTTATTTAGACTGGCCAGATCTCCACGACATGACTCACACCCCAGCCCCGAGCATGCAACAAATGTCACGGAGAAGTCACTGCCGAGGCAAGAAACCCAGGCGAGATCCCCCTGAGCTCCGGGAAACTGGGGTGAATTCTTTACCCCATGGAGAAA
>NW_010098644.1:3350-8235 GCF_000699245.1 Pterocles gutturalis
AAAAAAATAAAATCACAAAACCTTCCTAAAATTGAAGATCTAGAAGGCTGCTCTGCACGGGAGCTGCGCATCGTGGCATCATCCTTCATTTCCAAGGGAGCAAATCCTGCCCCATCCTTTTCTAACCCATTTAAAGGTTTCTCTCCATCCCAGGAGTTTTCACCTGGGAGCTCTCAATCCCTACCGCAATCCCCCCTCGCATCCTCAGGGTTACATCCAGCCAAAAAACATTTTCGGCAGTGGGAACAGAGGGACTGGGAAAACATCCGCACGCCTTGCCCTTCGTCTGGAAAGCGAGGACAGAAAGGGAAGCGAACAAACGGCTATTTAGTGCAGATTAAAAGGTCAAATTCACTCGTTCCACCATCTGGTGTCTATTTATACCCGTCCTCAGACCGTGCGGGGCTTGGTTGGGTTTCGGATGGAGCTCCGGGGAGGGCAGCAATCCACCTGCACCTTGGCTTGGCCAAGCGTTCAAAGCTGGGGCCAAAAGCAAATTTTGGGATCCCCAGGGCTCAGGAGAGGCTGGCTGAGAGCTTTTGCCCAACAAGCAGCTGTGGATAAATTGAATCTCTCTCCTTCCATCCTCTCTCTGCTTTTGCAACCAGGCTCTGGCTTGACGAGCCGCCCGGGAGGGAATGCCACCTTCTCTGCGTTTTCCTTCCCAGCATCGTGGCCGAGGATGTGGGTATTGGGATCAGATGTGGGGCAGCCATGGGGCTGGATTTGGGGAACCCAGGGATGCAAACAGACCGGTTTCTGCCTCCTTGCGATGCATCGCAGCACAGCATGGACAGGGCGCTTCCCTGCTATTTCCGACCTGTGCCACGGGAGATCTTTGGGCAGATTTCCATCCAGCTGGGAAATCAGCCCCTTACCTGCTCTGGGGGGAGAGGACGCCAGCCCAAGCCCCAGAGGATTGCAGGAGCATCCTTCCTCTGCCCCAGGGTCAGGCACAAGCTGCAGAGGCAGCACAAAGGTTTCTACTGCCTGGTAATACTCCCCAAAAACCCCTTTTTTCCCTGGCTGCAATCCTTGACTTTCTCTGGTCTCAAGAAGATCAAATTCTATCAATTTCCCCCCAAAAAATTAGGGGAGGGATGCCTTTTGCCTGACACACCTGCATTCCAGCAGCTCCCGTACCCCCCCCAAAAAAAAACCCCCCGCCCCCCTGGGGTCCCCCCAGCATCACCCGACATGAGACCAGCAGCGGAAAACAGTACGAGCAGAGGGTTAGCAATGGGAAAAATAAAGATAAATCACAGCATGGGGAACTGAAGCAGTTGTTTTTAACTTGATAAAGTTGAATGATTCCGCTTTCTGATACAGCCTCTTGCAAAATCTCTGTGGGAACCACCGGGAAGCTGAATTATGCAGAGATCCCTGAATATTTTTTTTAATGTTATTATTATTATTATTATTTTGGAGGGGAGAAAATGCTCCTACACAGACACTAACTATTATTGTGGCATGCACATAATGACCTCATATCACCAGACCCATCCAGTGCAGAAGGATGGCAGGGACCGGCGCCACTCACCTCCCTCCGACACGCTCCCCGGCTCAGGGAGATTAATGCTCAACCCGACCTGGGGCTGCAGGTTGGTTTGTTTGTTATGGGGTTGTTGAGTTCAGGTTAATTTTTTTTTCCCCCCCCCTCCTTTCTCCTTAAAAGCCAGCAATTCTGTAGGGGGGAAAAAAAATAATTCTGGGATTTCTGGAGTGCAGACAAATGGAAGGATGGAAACATGGGGTCAGATGCAAGGGCTGCCCAGATTTTAAAAAACAACTGGTAAAAACATAGCCCAGGCTGTCTCTCTCCCCAAAAGTGACATCTGCTTGCTAGTCCCCCAGCTTGGATACCCGCAGTGGCCAGCAGCCACCCTGACAGCCTCCTCCTGGGGTTTGAATCCTGCACCCAGAATTTATTTGCAAAAAGTGGGCAGCAGGCAAGGGAAATGGGGGGCAAGCCGGAGGTGAGGGGGACTGCCTGGCTGCCCTCCTGCCTTCCCAGCTCCCTGCCCCATCCCTCTTCTGTGTTTTTCCCCCCCATTCTCTTTGCCTTTTCGCTGGATATTTGGGACTGACCCACGAAAGCAGCAATTACCCCTTTCCAGGGCAGGGGAAACTGAGGTACATGCAGGACTGCCACCACCCATTTGATGAACACGAAGCAAAACCTCAACCCGAGAGCATCCCAGGGCAGGAGCGCTGCAGTTTGATCAGCTCAGGTCCCCCTTGGCTTTGCAAAGCTCCCCTTTAATCCCAGCCTTTCGGGATGGGCTCAGGAGGGGCTGGCTCCTTTTGTCAAGGGATTACGCGCACTCACCCACTGCAAAATAGCCTCAAGCGAGCCTAGGAGCCAGACCTGAGGCTCCAGGGTGGCTGTGGCTTTACCTCCAAGGTCACTTTGCCGGTTAATCCCAGTCAGTCCCCGATCCCAGCAGTGCTCCGTGCTGATGCTCCAGCACCCGGCTGCTCTTAAAGGGAAGGGATTGCAACAGCACTCCTAAAAACTCATAAATCTGCCCAGAAAAACCGCAGAAGTCAGGCGAGGAGTCCTGGCTTAATTCGACCGGTCTGATTTTTGCCCTGGTCCTCGGTCATGACCAGCTCTTGGAGCCTGCGATTGCATATCCCTCACTTGCAAGAGCAAAAAAAAAAAAAAAAAAAAAAGAGGATGGTAGGCATCATGTGCGCAGAGAAGAGCTTGGAAACGCATCTTGTCTGCACCCAAGAGGCTGGAGAAATCCCACCGCAGGAATCTGACGTTGCTGCCAACTGGCTGGGGATGCTGCGGAGGGTTTCTATAACTGCCTGTTGCTCGAGGTGTCTTGGAAAACATCCCCTGAGAGCTGCAGAGCATCCCTGCAAGTGCAGCCTGTGCTGCAGGTGCTCAGCCTGAACATCCTTTCTTCTGCACATCAGAGGGATGAGCCCCTACGCTGTCTCCTGCCTCAGTTTCCCCTACTCAAAACTCACCATCCTTTTTTAAATTGGTTTTTCAAGCATTTTGGGTCCTCTGCAGGAAAAATGCAAAGGATAACCTATGTGTCCAGCACCCCTCCCTATATAAGGGGGATCTTCCTAATCCCTGCAGGTCTCATCCTGCCAAGTCCTCCAGACCTGCTGGCTCCTCCCAGGTGTTATTTCTCAGCACCATCCTGCTAATGCTCCCCAAACACCCCATCAAGCCAGAAGAATGATCAAACCCCCCCAAATTTCAGGTCTGGCTCTGCTCTCTGCTTCATCATGCCCTCCTGTTTTACATGAGTATCGATGGAGGAAGAATTAAGCTCTTGTTATCCAAATTAGGTTAACAGCTGAGCTGTAATGGCTCAGATTGATTAGGAATAAATCATTAATAGCATCTTCCTAATAACAGCATGATGCTCGTTGTAACTTGCAATATGGAATGCGTCGCGACGATCTTCTGCCTGAGCTGCTGCAGCTTAGAAAATAACAAGAAAATAACTGGGAATACAAACAATGCTCCTGACCTTTCATAAATATTTGGTAATTAAAGTGTGGTTGTGGAAAGAAAAGTCACAATATAAAGACAGTTTCTTCTGACTTCACATGTCTACTCCCTAGGCATCTCTAAGATTAAGCCACCACTTTTTTCGGCTCACAAAATATAGATTTTTAGGGAGAAGTGAGAAGACTATTTGGGCTCCTGAGTTAGCAGCAACCCTGCTTCTCCCTGCATTTTTGTTGCTGAGAACAAAAGACACAGAAACACAGCAGGTGGCTTTTTTGGTTGTTTTTTTACTGCTACACCAGAGCTGGTTGAAGTTTCCTCCCCGATACTTAAATGCGCTATTGCCGGATCTTTAAGTGCTTCCTTCCCATTGAGAAACACCCTGAGGGGTGATGCAAAGATATTGCTCTTGGGGACAAAGGGGAGATGATGGTCAACTGGGAGCCAAGCATGCTGCAAAGTCACAGATAACGAAGGGGGGAGCTGCCAGGTTACTGGCAGGTAAAAATTCAGGTTATTCTATTGCAAACTCTGCTTTTAACTGCTGTGAGCTCTGCAGTGCAGCATCCCTCGCTCCCGGACCCTCTGCTTTCTGTCCCTGCCAGCCTGGCAAAGCAAAACCAAGCGAGGGGCAAAACCTGAGTGATGCTGAGCAGCTGAAATCAGCTGGAGCTCCAAGGTTTAGCATTTCTCAAGGTCCAGTTCTGCCTGAAGCAGGACTGGAATTAAAGCATTGCTTTATTAGGAGCGGAGGAGCTGGATGAAGCCCCCAGGGGAAGGATAAAGCGGGCAGAACTGGCAAAGCCAGGCTGGTTTCAGCTGCTCGACTGCTCCTTGCTGAGCTCCAGCTTCAAGGAATCCTCTAACAGCCCCACAGCAGAGGACGAGCAACTTTGGTGCACAGTTAATCCTTTGCAAAGGACCCCGGTGTGTTTCAGACCACGCAAACCTGAATTTAGACCACGCAAACCCCAATTTAGACCCAAACAACCCATCGCTGCAGGGAGCACGGCAGTGGGGAGCTGGCTTTGCAAGAAACATGAAAAATAACCTGGTGCTGATGAAAGCAGCTGGCCAACAGCCCCAGGGATGGATGTGGGGGGCCCAGGGGCCACGAACTCCACTCCTGGGGTCTCCACGAACCCTGGCCATGGGGAGGGTCTCCCCAGCCGGAGCACTTTGAAGGAGAGGGAGCATTTCTGGCCATAGGGGCTGGGTTAAAGAGCTGTTGGTGCATCTGCTTGGCTGCTAACAGGTGGCTCAGGAGCGGGACTGTGCATTACTCAGCCCCCGGTTTATTTACTATCTGCCTCGAGCTCCTATCCGGAAGGGAGTTAAGTCCATCACGGCTCTTTCGCAGGAGCAAGAAAGCCATTAACCCGCTCTGTCCCTCATCTGTGGGGA
>NW_010098644.1:8301-8520 GCF_000699245.1 Pterocles gutturalis
GAAAGAGTCCCCAAACACTGATCGAACCCCATAAATCCACCCTGGGACCTGTAGGGGATTTACAGCCCCGACACAGCAAGGAAAAGTGGGGACAGAGCCAAGGTCCCCCACTCTGTCCCCAGCTCTCTACTTGCTCACCCAAGGTGGTCCCAGACATCCTGGGGCTGTTGTCCCTGCAGGGGACAAGCCGGGGCGGAGGGGAGGGGGTGGCAGCAGCGG
>NW_010098645.1:0-269 GCF_000699245.1 Pterocles gutturalis
GAGTGAAGGGCTAACCCACCACACCACCCAAGAAAGATGTCAGTGTAGTTGCTGCAGCGATCAAAGAAGGCAATCAACAGTCCCCCAGACATCGAAGAACTGAGATCACCTCCCTTGACTTTGGTGAGGGGACTTCTGGTGTGGCACTGCAAGGGTCAGACAGTGAATACTCTGATGAACAGCAATAGAGGGTCCCTGCCTTCGGCCATGAGGGAGAAAGGGATAATCAAGTGTACTGGACTGTGTGGATTCAATGGCCTCGCACATCG
>NW_010098645.1:280-1949 GCF_000699245.1 Pterocles gutturalis
GCTCTAGGAGATAGTGGTGCTCAGTGTACACGGCTGCTGTCTGGGTACAGGGGCATAGAGCCCATCTGGATCTCCGGAGTGACAGGGGGATGCCAGGAATTGTCCATGTTGGAGGCTGAGGTGAGCCTAACAGGGGACATGTGGCAGAAGCACCCCACTGTGACCGGTCCAGAAGCCCCTTGTATATTTGGCATGGACTACCTCAGGAGAGGGTACTTCAAAGACCCAAAGGCATATCGATGGGCTTTTGGTGTAGCCACTGTGAACACCGAGAAGATCAAACAGCTATCTGCCCTGCCTGGCCTCTCAGAAGATCCCTTCGCTGTGGGATTGCTGTGAGTTGAAGAACAGCAGGTGCCAATCGCTACCAGGACCGTGCACCAGCGGCAATACCGCACAAACCGAGGCTCCCTGGCTCCCATCCGTGAACTGATTCTTCAGTTGGAGAGCCAAGGAGTCATCAGCAAGACCCACTCACCCTTTAATAGTCCCATATGGCCAGTGCAGAAGTCTGATGGAAGGTGAAGGCTGACAGTAGACTATCATGGTCTGAATGAAGTGACGCTGCCACTGAGTGCTGTGGTACCAGACATGCTGGAGCTTCAATATGAACTAGAGTCAAAGGAAGCTAAGTGGTATGCCACGATTTATATTGACAATGTGTCTTTCTCAATTCCACTGGCAGCTGAGTGCAGGACACAGTTAGCTTTCACATGGAGGGGTGTCCAGTACACCTGGAATTGACTGCCCGAGGGGTGGAAGCACAGCCCCACTATTTGTCATGGACTAATCCAGACTGCACTGGAGAAGGGTGGTGCCCCTGAACATCTACAATACATTGACGACATCATTGTGTGGGGCAACAAAGCAGAGGAAATGTTTGAGAAGAGAGAAAGAATAATTCAGACTCTTCTGAGAGCAGGTTTTGCTATAAAGAAAAGCAAGGTCAAGGGACCTGCCCCGGAGATCCAGTTCTTGGGAATAAAGTGGCATGACGGATGCCATCATGTGCCCACAGATGTCACCAACAAGATAGCAGCTATGTCTCCACCAGCTAACAAGAAGGAAACACAAGCTTTCCTAGGCCTTGTGGGCTTCTGGAGAATGCATATTCCAGGTTATAGTCAGCTTGTGAGCCCTCTCTATTGAGTAACTCGAAAGAAGAACTGTTTCGAGTGGAATCGCAAGCAACAACAAGTCTTTGAGCACATCAAACAGGAGATGGCTCATGCAGTAGCTCTTGGGCCTGTCTGGACAGGACCAGCTGTGCAAAACGTACTCTATACAGTAGCTGGGGAGCATGGGAGACAGCTCGTGCAGTAGCTCTTGAGCCTGTCCAGACAGGACCATCTGTGAAAAAAATACTGCACACTGCAGCTGGGGAGCATGGTCTCACCTGGAGCCTCTGGCAGAAAGCATCAGGAGAAACCCGAGGTTGACTGTTAGGGTTTTGGAGCCGGGGGTATCGAGGATCAGAAGCCCACTACACCCCTACTGAAAAAGAGATACTAGCAGCCTATGAGGGGTTTCAAGGCACTTCAGAAGTTGTTGGTACAGAAGTATGTGTCCTCTTAGCACCGTGATTACCTGTGTTGCACTGGATGTTCAAAGGAAACATTCCATCTACGCATCATGCAACTAGCGCTACATGGAGTAAGTGGATAGCATT
>NW_010098646.1:0-772 GCF_000699245.1 Pterocles gutturalis
CAAAGAGAAAGGGGAACTTATTACTATTAAAGTAAAGGGATTGTTGGAGCTAGTGGAAGGAGTATGAAAAGTCACTTGTATTGAGGCTGTGTATCAGAGAGGAAAATATGGGAGACCAATGGCTGCACTGGTGGACTCCAGCCACCTTAGACCTCTCATTAGAGAGCTACCGGACCCTTTGAAAATGTATGTTCAGTCCCTCACGAAAAGGATCCAGGGGCTATTGAGCATAATGTGCAAGTCCCCCAGAATCCGCCTGTGCACATACCGACATGGGTGAAGATGTCACATGATATCGTTATGTACGGGCTTGAGATGGGAGGGGCAGATCTGGGTGGTGACACAGGTGGGAGCAGGAGGGTTTGAGAAGTAAGTTGAAAGCCCCACCCTGAATGGCCTCCTTGCCAGGAACCTGAGCCATCCTGAGGTAAATCAGACCAGACACATGATTCAGAAAGATACGATCTTTGGAGAAAAGCTTAAGCGTTAGGGACACCTTGGGCAATGCTGCACGGGCCATCTACCGATAATATTCAGAAGCTAGTGGAACTATTGGAGGCAAAAACTAGGGACCAAAAGGAAATGCCATCAACCACACCCTGTCAGGAAACCTAACCCTTTTGTGCCCTTGCAAGAGGAATGGAAAGAATGAATAACTAGAAGGCTTGGTTTCACGTTCAGGCTGCATAGTGAATTCCTGACAAAAGTCCACTGACGGGGAACGGTATATACATATTCCCTTCGGTCTGAAAAATTTAAGTTTAGAATTTTT
>NW_010098647.1:0-204 GCF_000699245.1 Pterocles gutturalis
CGAGTCCCCCGCACCCCCCCGCTGAAGCATTGGATGGATGAGGAGTGGGCAGGAGAGTGGGGGGGCTGTGCTCCCCTCAGGGTGCGGGGAGAAGCACAAACCCCCTGAGTCTCTACGCCACCCGAGCTGGGGTGAAGGGGGGGTGTGGTGGGCACAGCTCCGCTCGCTTCACACGACTCCAGCTATTACCACAAAAACCCCAAA
>NW_010098647.1:298-501 GCF_000699245.1 Pterocles gutturalis
CCACCCCACCCTGCCAGCCGGCCGTGGGCGGCGAGGGACCATCTGGTCACCGTCACGGCCAGCTCCTCCTCCCGGAGACACCGGTCCAGCACAGACGGTGATGATGCCGTGGGGCTTGGCACCTCTCTGGAGCTGGGCACGGGTCAGCTTGGGCCACTGTGGCACCTCCTGGTCCCCTCGTTCCTCCACCACCCGATGCACGG
>NW_010098648.1:0-2361 GCF_000699245.1 Pterocles gutturalis
AAAGCACATTTTGAGTCCCTTATCAGGCTAAGAAGTGTTCTTAGCAGCTGCCTTCTGTAGCATGCCTGAAAAACTATAAAATTTATGCTGTGGTGAGTTGCAGAGGCTAAGAGCCTTGCAAAAAAAACCATTCATGCACCTCCTCTAACAAAGGACTCTAGCATATGTGTCCTCACTGGTCACTACCTTTCTTCTTGGGCCAGGTGGCTATTCCTCAGGGAGGCTTGTCTCTGGTCTGGGATACAGGATAACTGGGTGCAAGCAGTACACCTGTGTGTTGGTTGACATCTGCTATTTGACAGCTAGGCAAAGACCAAAAAGTATCATTGTACTGTGAAGTCTCACTGATCAGGGACTGGGACATGCTTTTTGACCCAAGAGAGATTCAAGGAGGTACCCAGTGGTGCACAGTCTCTGCTGGCATTAACCTAATTGCTGCTGGTGACTGTTTTGACTCTGGCTCTCACCCTACCCTCTTCTTTACACATTGGCAATAGTGAGACTTTTTTCCTGAAAAAATCCCACAGACCTTAACACGTACTTACTGCTTGACTGAACTCACATTTGGATTTGCTACTCAGAGTTAGCAGTTATTAAAACTCTTAGATATACTTATGTAAGTTCGATTACATTCTGCTCATGTTTTGCAAGGGACTAAAATTTTAGCAGTTTAGTTGAATGTATTTGGAATATGTTAAAATAGACTGATTATGCCTTGAAACTCTTCTACAACTGAGAAGTGTAGTGTTTTTCAAATTTAGACCTTCATCTACTAAGAATGTTATACACTGAGGTTCCAGTGCTAGTTTCTGGTGGACAGGATCATTTATGTAATCTAATTAAAAACAAATGTCGATATAGCATTTATTTAAAATACATCATAAAGAAAAAATTTTTCTTTCTCTGTTACTCTGTGTGGACAGCCTATACTATATCTAACTTTACCTGCTTTCTTCTAGGAGTAGTTACTACTAGTGGGTTTAATAGCAAACACCTTCTCAATTATATCTTTCTTTTTTTAAACTGGGCACCTAATTTTTCAGATTTCCTGCTATTAGAATGCATTTCAGACATGGCTGTGTAACGCAGTGCTGTAAATTTAGCCTTTTGGAAGTATTCATGAACATTTATTTTTTTAGGAGTTCTTGAAAACATTTTTAACAGAGTTGTTTAAGAACTTGAACAATTTTGCCAACTTGAGTGATATTTGTATTATCAAGGAAATTGCAAAATAATTTATACTAGCAAATAACTGAAAGTTGCTGTTTTGAATAACTTTCATAAATTCAAATATTCGTGAAAGTGTTTCAGGATTACTTAATAGTCTTTCTTGTTCTATTAAGGCATTTGATGCAGACAATGCATGAAAGTGTTTCAGGATTACTCAATAGTCTTTCTTATTCTATTAAGGCATTTGATGCAGACAATGAATTTAATTACTTCTCACTCACCCCACAATCAGTCTGGAATCTCTTCATAGACTTCTCTGGATCAGCTCAAGCTTCACACAACGTAAACAAAAGTAAAACACAAGCATGGCTACACGCATTGTTCTGTGGCTGGACTAGGTCAGTTATCAAAACACAAGCATGGCTACAGGTATTGTTCTGTGGCTGGACTAGGTCAGTTATGTTACAAGTAGGGCAGAACTTGAACAAAAAGGCTAAATGCACCCATTAGGGAAGGTTTGGATCTGGACCGAGATCTGAACTTGTGGGACAAGCTGAATACTAATTGTTCTATAAATAATTAATATACTTAGCATTTTTCCATTGTGTAGCATCCCATAGGAACCATCTCTCCTTCTCTCACACATATACACGTATTCTTCTTTCATTACAGATTCCCAAATACAGTAATTAGAACAGCCATCAAATCTGGATCTGACTGATCAATGCCACTCCAGCTTTATTCAGTGTATTTGAAGTGTCCTAGATTGCCCTGGCGAACACGGCCCAGAACTCATTTAACTATTACATCACAGGAGAGCATTTAATAAAAAAAAAAAAAAAAAAAAACTGGGACATGAAGCCCACTAGGAGATAACCTGATGTAGACATAAGAGATGATTCTTTTTCCTAAGTTATACCTTATGTTTATCACAAATCCAAACAACCTGTTATAAACTCAGTGTTCACCTGTTATAAACTCAGTGTTCACTTTTGTCCTGTGATGTCAAGTTGCAGTACAGATAAGGCTACTAATTGGGTAGACACCAGCACATCAGACTGATAAATATGCAAACATTCTACTTTGTGACAGGATTGCCAGTCTATGCTCCACAGTTGTCAAAAAATACAGATGCAACACTATCACAGAAAAAAATGTTCTTTTTACGCTTCATACATGAGAAAAAAATCT
>NW_010098648.1:2485-2740 GCF_000699245.1 Pterocles gutturalis
AAGAGGCCCCACAAGCCTGCAGTAATCAAGACTATTTTATTTCAAGAGCAAAAGCTTGCTTTTTCATCATTTTTATCTTAGCCACTTAGATTATATGGGTCACAGTTCCTCCTCTTGTCCTTCAACAAATGGGAACAGTTGGACATTGTAATCCTCCCTCCACACTTTTTGTGTGAAGTTTTCGTTATAGTCCATATGTATCTGCTGCCCTACTTTGTAAACATGGTTTGAAGAACCATAGGTAGGAAACAGCCT
>NW_010098649.1:0-25335 GCF_000699245.1 Pterocles gutturalis
GGGGAGGCCGAGGCTCCGTCGGTAGTGCGGGAGGTTGTGTGGGAGGGCATGTGGGGAGTCTCATCCGTGAGCTAGAGGGCGAGTGTTGGGTATGAGGAGGACTTATGTAGGGGCTCTTGGGAGGTTCTCTTGCTAGCACATTTAGCCCTTCTCCCTCTCTTTCTTTAAAGAAAAAATGTTGGTGTTTATGTGTGTTTAGAGAGGCCCTCGTGGTCCGTGGTGAGGTGCCACCTGTTTTCCTGTCCCAAAAGAATGGTCTTTTGCAAGAACTGTGAAGTTCTTACGGGGATGTGGGGATCGCTACTTCTGTTGAAGAGGTAAATTATTAAAAATGTTAGAGAAGATGGGTGCACCCCTTGCATAAATTGTGGTAGATGGACAGGTTGTGTTGCCAATGCTTGAGGTTTGTAGTTGGAGGGTTAACCTAGTGTTCATTTGCAGAGATAATCGGCATATAATGGGTCTGGGCAGCTGTTTAGATCAGGTTGTCTTTTGTTAATGCTGCTTACTTTGCTGCAATTTATTTTTCCTTACCTTCAAGGAAGGAGGAAGAGAAAGTTATGTAACCTGAATGTTTTAACCTGCGTATCAGAGCTTTCTAATGATACTGGGACTCTGTTATTAAGTTGAAAGTAGGAACACATTTGTATGTGATTTAACAGGTGATGGTTTTTGCGGGTAGATTTGGCACTGTCAGAATCTTTTATTTCTGTGTTTGAAAGGGCAAGCACTTTGATTAAATTGCAGCATAGTTTCCAGTACCATTTCAGATTTTTTTTTTTTTTTAATCCTCTGAAAACAAAAGGAAAAATACCTGTGAGAGGATTTAGGATCAGTTTCAGAGCTTTCTGTGTTTAGGTTAGTGTTTTGAAAGCTGTTCACATCTGTATCACTTATTGCCATCTGTTGATTCATCCATGGGTAGTTCTTTGGAGTGTGATTTTTAGCATGCTTCCTGATCTGTGGGTGTGCATGTAGCAGTTGGCTCACCTTTACCCAGTCTTTGTAGAACAATAAAGTAGCTGGATGGTGGAGATGCAGCAAGCTCTGGGTTAGAGTTATTGCTTATTAGTTAAACTCAATTCAGGAAGAGCTGGTTTTTTTGTGCCTATTTTCTAGACAGCTTTTTGGTTAGATAACTGTGGTTTGTGGGGTTTATAGAGGGGCATTGTGTAGCATGACTAAGTCCATTTGGCTAAGTGTATGTGGTAAATACTACTTGTGAGTTTTTATTTGGCTGAAATTTTTTTTTTTTTTTCTTAAATCTACATCTTTAAATAGAGTTCCATATTGGTTTACTTCAACTCGTGTTGTTTGAAGCTGTGGTTTTTTATTTGTTGTCTCTGCATTAGGTTCCATTAGTGTATGGAAAGGCAACTGCGTTAACATACTGCAGAGAGAATTGCTGTAAAAAAAGGAAAGATATTTATTAGTTTAGTCATTTATGTCTTAAACTTTGTTAATGTTATGAGGAGAGGAGAACAGTATTGACTCATTTCGGTAAATTGCTGGTACATTAAATGCATGTTTTTGTGTTTCCTGGTTAAATTGACAAGCAAACTATTATGCTTTTGGAGTGGGAGTATGACAACACCTTTCACATTAAAAATATGACTTCCTACTGTACATTTTTATTGCTTATACTTGGGGAGTGACCTCGGACAAGCTGATAGCTTTTGGGTTTTGTATTAATAGACTTAAGTGTCTAGGGGAGGTTTTTGAACCTTCTTGCAAGTTTGTTGGTCTTCAGACTACTTAGCTTTAAATGTGCTAGCGTCCTTTCTGGTAGAATAGCATGTGTTTTGACGCAGTTTGGGCTTTGATCTCGAAGTCAGATTTTGGAGGATTTGGTATTTATAAAACCTGCATTTTTGCTGAAATGTATGCTTTAGTATACCTTTGCAGCCTGGGGCAGGTTAAGCATGGTTCCCTATATAAAAGCACCAGAAGCAGCTTGGTTGTGAGTGTCTTTTTTTTTTGGTCCTTTTGTTAGTTACTAATGCTTCATAAAGAAGGCTTGAGGTGAATTTTTGTCATAGTAGTAAATCTGTTTCTATAAATTCATAAATAAGATCTGAAGGTTATGCAAATGAAGCAGAAAAATTGTGTATTAGTTGCAAAGCAGACCTCTCTTTATTGTCAGAAGTTTCCTTAACTTTCACCTGGAGAACTGGGAAGATACTAACCTCTTCTTTGCTACTTTTTAAAGGATACTCAGATTAAATTTGAAGACTTAAAGCAATATGAATAAAAACATCCTTAATATGGTTCTGTCTATCATTGGTATGTGTATAAAGTCTGTAGGAAAAAGAATGAAATGTGTAGATTTTGTGTGGTTTTTTTCCCCCTCCCTCTTCCTGTTGTGGAAGTGTGTGCAAAGAAGTCCTTTTGGGCTCTTGGTACAATGATAAAAAGAAAATCATTGCACACCCCCTTTCTCCCTTCCTTTTTAGGTCATGTTTAACTAAACCACCCATGAAGCACAGCAAAATGGCAATAACGCTGCTCTTAGAAGAGTCCCTCCATAGGAATTGTACTGCACAGTTCTTGTTGCTACTCTACCAGCTTGGCAGGTTGCTATCTGTAATAAGGGCATAATATGTAATAAACTTGAATAATTTCATGCAGCTTTCTTGGCTTCCCTATAATTTGAGGTAAGGGTATATTCAAGAGTTTATAGCTGGCTTATGCATATCTTGCCTTTTGACACAGGGTATGCCAGATCTCCATTTGGGTGGGGTAGCTTTTTAATTAAACATATATTTATTTTTTCATACCCTATTCAATTATATTTTATACTTGTGAAGTGTGTTAGACTAATGTTTTTGGAAACGGAGTCCTTCTAACTTTCAAAGATTTAGACGTGTTTTTGGCAGTGCTAGCTTCTCAGGCTTCAGTGCGTACCTTAATAGGCTGGGTGAGAGTTTGTGTTACTTAATCCTGCGACTGGTCTCTGGGACAGGAAAGATTATGTGCAACGGTTTTTGAAGAGCCAACTAACATGCTGATTTGTTGGCAGAGACTGGATTGAGACCAACCAGCTCTTCCCGTTGAGCTAACTAAACTGCAGCCAGATAGCAAAAAGGTGTTTTTCCTTGACTGTTTTTAGTGAGATCTCTCTCTCGGAAAAAATAAAATATTTCTGGTTTAGTTTTTGGTCTTCTAAAATAAATAAAGGTAGGCTTAAGTATTTTTAACCACTTCTACTGGTGTTGATATGCTATGTAGATATCTTTTAGTAGAAAACTGTTTAGTAATACTGGTAGAGGACTCAAACACAATGTGAACAGGGGTTTGTACTTCTCTAGTCATACAGGAGAGGCAGTTGTACTCTGGTAATGGGATCCTAATGTATGATTCTGTTGCTATCAAACTAATTTCTGTGGTACTGTTATTGTTCTGACCTGGGTCTCCTTCCTTACAGTTCTGGACTAGACTTTAGTCTTGACAGACTGGAAAAATGTAAGATTCTGTCTCACAGCTGTGTACAGCACTGACAGTGTGTGTGAGCCTTTCCGCTACTGCTTACCACTAAGTTATGTATTGGTTTGTTTGGGAACACTTGGAAAAGCGTATGATTTTCTTCTCTATGCATGTACAAGGGTTTCTTTTCATTAAAAAAAAAAGGGGGGGGGGAGCCAAACCTAAAGGCTCAAAAGTTGAGGCTGATATATAGTCAAAAGCAGATTCTGTTTAGCCCTGTTGAAGGATAAGATCAGTTCAGGATGTTCTAGAGTCTGTGATGTGCTGCCTGTTTGTGAACAGCAGCACAAGCAGTCAGACTTCCAGTTTTGACCTGGATACAGCAAAGCATTCATGTTGTGGTAAAACTCCTGTTTTTTCCTGCCTCTTGTCTAGTGATTCCTCAAGAACAGAGTTGAGAAGTGGTAGACAAAGCGCAGGCAGCACAGGTGTCCTCTTGTCTGCTCAACCTGGTGACAGTGAATATATATGTGCTTTTACCAGTGCTCTTTGTGTTTCTTCTTTTTACAACAATGTTTGTAACTGGCCATAATACTGGAAGAATGGGAAAAGTGTTAGTAGGTTCTTTATCTCTGAAAGCCCCAGCTTGCGTCCCTTTGAGGTTGGATCTGTTCTCCATTAGAGAAGCCCAGTATTTCTTGCCTGTGTTGTGAGGCAACAAATAAAAAAAAAAGCTAGGAAAATTGCTTCTTTTTTCTTCTCTTTGTAAGCATGCAGCATGTCTGTGTTCATACCAATAACTGCGTGTGGGATCATTGTGTGTTCTGTGCTGGAATATGATGATTTATTTTGGAGTATTTTACTGGTATGAACTCGGTCATGTAATTGGTAGTAAATTGCAAGTCATAAATGGAACCCTCTGAGTTCTGCTAAGAACTCAGTACTTAGCTAGAAATTGTATGGGGAGCTACTATACTGGAAGCTTTAAAACAGTTTATTGGGAGTATTGTTCGTATCACTTTTCTTGTAAAAATATGCACTGCAAACTCTGTCTTGGTAATAGCTTTTAACTGAACTGGAGACTAGGTACTAGCAGAGCTGACTCTATACGTGGCTTGTGGCCATATACAACATCACTAATGACTATGAAAAACATACCTAAAACTTATTAGCTGAAAGAAAAATGTGCTGTCACACCTGCCAGAACTTAAAGGAATAAACCATTGTACACCATAATGAAAAGCTGTTAATCAGCTTGCAATTCAGTCTGCAATTTGCTGTTACCTTTGGTCAGATGCCTGGGTATACTTGAATTTCCATGAGATTTGCTTTGTCCAGCAGTGTTTCTGCCGAGTAGAAATAATGGAATAATGGGAACAGTGTGTGTGGTGGTTTTTTTTTTTAATTAACATAAATGGTTATCTGATAAATGTAGTGAATGCTGCATGATCAGCATTATATTATCACATGTCTTGCTTTTGTTTCTCATCTTGTATTCAAGGGAAGAAAAGAGTAAAGTCAGCAGTGTTCTGTCATATGGTGTACATTTTGCTTTGCCACTGTTAAGTTTTCCCTCTCTCTCATGTGTGTGGAAGTGGGGAGGTTTCCCTTCTCCCCCTTCTCCAACATATTTGCATGAAATGTGCTCATCATTGTCTGATGTTCTTGATCCTGACCATACCTTGTGCATACGGCTACATAAAAAGGGCCTTTTAGGTAGGCCTTGAAAAGTATGATAGACACTTAGCAGGCAGTGAATTAAATGAGCTGGGCAAAATTGTTACAGAAGGTGGTAGCAGATTGTCTTTTCATGGCAAGTACATTGCTGAGTGAGTGCCAGATTCTCTTCTGTACTCCTGGAGAGCGGAAGTAGCGGGAGCACGATTGAGAGTTGCTCAAAAGTACGCTATTTATTTTGCATGAAAAAAACTGAACCGTAACATCCTTATCTCTCCCCCTCCGCCCCCAATCACTGGATTGCAATAGAGAAGCATCCTTCCTTTACAGTTCTTAGTCATCCACTTACTGTGAGAGTATGTGAAGGGTTGTCAGCCATGTTGGAGGATTGGCTTTGGTGATGACCCAGGGAGGCCCACTGCAGTGTGGTATTCTGCATCTCTGCACTTCTGACTTCAGTCAGCATCTTGTTTGCTGCAGTTTGTGGAGCAGGGTGGTGATTCTTGCCTTCTGGTGTTTTTCCCTTTTGCTCTGGGGTACTTTTCTACCTTTGGAATCTTCTCGTACTCCAGTTACCAGAGACAAAACTTTCTTGAGAATTGCTCAATTGAGTACAGTTTGGTTTTTTGAACAATGGTAGTATCCTGCAATTAAGATACAAAAATTTTATTTGTCAAGTGTTCTTTTTGTTTCCTTGGTTTTGTGCCTTGCAGAAATAAAATTCGTTGTATGTTTGAAAGGTGGAATTCTGTGGAAAACCAAAGTGTGTGTGTGTGTGTGTATATATAAAAATAGAACTGCTGAAAGAGGCAAGGGGAGGAGAAGAGGTTAACTGTATGTGTAATCTACAGCCTAATCAAAAGCCTGTTGAAGTTGGTGGACAAAGATGACTTGAGTGAATCTGGATAAAGCTGACCAGGGAAAGCACATCTCCTAACTCAGTGAGAAATGGTGTCCTGAATGCTCCTGAATGTGGAGAGGAGGAGGAACTAGGAAATAAATTTCCTTGCTTATTCACAGAAATGTAGTGTTTGTAAAGAGTTTCTTACGCTGTGTTTATTCATTAAGTTTTTCTTGACTAGCTCTGTGTGTACACTGCCCTTCTGAAATAAGGTGAGGAGTAAGATCCTTTTGCCCATTGGTTAACAAAACATAAAGAATTAGAGCAGGAGCAATTCTCAGTGTAGAAGCCAATGACTTGTCTTTGTCATCTTTCTAGCTGAAACAAGGTAGCAGACTTTCCAGTTTTTCATTCAGTGTTTGGATGTTATAGAGCAAGGGAGGAAACAACATCTTTATGTTATTGTAATAGAACTCTAGGAATACATTAGAGTTATGGAATGATTATATATAATCCGTCATGTATGGTTTATGTTAATTGTTCCTCCTTATTTAGCCTCCTCTTGAGAGGAGGCAGGATGGAGAAACCCTGGAGTCTTCTGAGATAACTTTTCCTCTTCTCCCCTGTGTACAGGATGAATGACTGCAGGAACTCAAGTTTTAACAGAATGATGGGGCTGATTCTTAGAGTAGGGGACCATCTAAAGCTCCCTCTGTCTTACTTTGGAATCTTAAATCTAGCAACTGTTTGTTGGTTATGGTATCCTGATTTAATTTCATACATTTAAGTGAGCTGTGTCCAAAGTTTAATCACATTATACACACAAAGTTGACATGGAAAGAGACCTTCTGGAAGCTTTCCATTGGCTCTGTGGAGGACCTGGTGCGAGTCAACCAATTTAGGCGCTTCAGGCTGAAGCTTAGTGATACAGAAATTTTAAAAGGAGTTCTTAACTCTTTGCTCCAACACTGTAGTATGCTGCCTCTTCTCTGTCATCTGTCTGTTGGTTATGCCAGTATAACTATTGTGGGGATGCGTAGTGAGGTGGTTCAAGAAACTGGTCCAATCTGAAAAATCCAGAGAAAACCTGCAGCGCTGGGGTGAGAGTGAGAGTCTTGGGGATGGGAAGGTAGGAAGGGGGAGGAACTCCTTAAAATAGCTCTGCCACTGAAGTAATCTTTTTGTTGAATCACTTAAATGTGTGAAGTTATTTTGGATAAATCTGAACTGTTTCTCCTGTCTTCCTATAACTGTGGCTGTAGTCTTAGTTCTCTCCCTGTTAGTCTCCTTTAGGAGACAACACTTACATTGTAGGAATGGGTCAGTTTCAACTTTTAGCTTCAGCATGAGGCAGATGCTGTAGATCCCAGAGCATGGAGGAATGAGCAAAGTGGTGTTTAGAGGATATATGTTGTAGGAGACAGGGAGAGATGTCAGGGAAATAAAAAGTTGTTAGGTTTTTTTTTTTTTATGTGAAAATCTTGAAAATGCTTGGAATTTGTTCTGAGGAAAGTTCAACTGCTTCTTTCTTATGTTAGAGAAAAACCTTATTTTCCCCAAGCATTTCATCAGTAAACATTGTATGGCCTTGACTGTATTTTTGTCTCAAATCTTCCATAGCAAGAGTATTTACAAACTGTCCACAAACAAATTGCTCTTAAATCTGTGTCACTTTAGAGGGTTGAAGGGTAGGAATTGATGGGAAGAACGATAACCTTGGGTAGTGAAACTTGAGAGTGGTATAATTCATAGCTATATTTTTTTGTGTTATCTTAAGGGAACAAAAAATATCTGTAAGAAGTTTGGAGGACATAATTTTGAGTACATCTTTTCTGCAGTTGGATGGTAATTCTTTGATTTGTTAGTTTAAGTAGATTGAGATTATATTTCTACCTGAATGTAATGTTATTGCATATAATGTAACTAGGTGGTATTTTCCTCAACAATGGCTTTATCCTAATCGATGGATTTAATTCTCGTGTACAGTATGTAACCTGTATTGTAACATAACTGATAGAGATTTTGTGTTAATTTACTTCATTTGCCTTGAGGAGTTCCCAGGAGTCTTAGTTGCAGGCTCATTGCACCAGGCATTGTAAAACAGAATGAAAAGACTTCATTGTATAGACTACATTCAATAGAAAAGAAAGACATGTATTACAGGTAATATTAAGTATGACCTAAGTATTCATCTCAGCAACTTGTCATAATTTGAAGAGATAATGCATTTAAGACTTTAAAGGCAGGGGCTAGTACTTAGTATGAACAATTTATAAAAGTTAAATAAAAATGTGTTCGATTATTTTTTTTTCTTTTTTTTCCACTGCTTAATAGTTCTGAGTATTTGTGGTCCTAGCTTCCTTTCTGCAATGAAAGTGAGACCTTGGACAAGTAGAACCTGGCAATCCTAGTTACTGTTTTCTGATTTCCTCTTGCAATTAACAGTTGACTTCTTATCACTGTCTTAGATTTTGTAACTAAAAGATGAAGGTTTGGTGAGAGTTGTGATGCCTTTGCTGAACCTCCTGTCTCACATGTCTGAGGTGGTGAAGAGCAGATCAGGAGCTGTCCTTGACGTGGTTGCTCAGATTTTGCTTTACTGTAGAAGCCGACAAGATGTTTGACTGTATGGAGACATTTGAGATACGGACACAGGTGAATTTGCAGTAAGAGGAGTATGGTGAGTTGCCAGACTTTTGGAGGACCTAGTGAGTTGGGTTAGGACGTGCAATCAGCTCGTTTGAAGCTTGGAGAAAAGAAATGAGAAGCTGAGGGGCCAGTATTATTGTCACTTTGATGGTGGGAAGGGTTGTTTGACTGTTGTGTAGAGATGAAGAGCCTTTTAAATACGAACTTCTGATTTCAAGTGCACTTCAGTAGCCATGCCACTTAAGCAGTTCCTGCTGTGTCCGTTTAGCTGGTACAGATGTTTGTGTGACGATACAGTGAATGAATCTGTGAGTTTCAGAAAAGGCTTTTTTCTCGCTTGCAGAATTGTTTCTCAGCCATATCAGTTCCCTGATCTGGTTTGCTGCATGAATGGCCGTGTTACCACTGTGGAAGACACTGGACCCCTTAAGATAGCACATAGAGGACTGACCCTATATGTGAAATCAAAATTGTTATTTTAATCCTTGACGTAAAATGGAATCTGACTGATTTGCATACATTCTTATTAAAATAGCAGTCAGTATCTGTTAAAAATTTAGATGGGTAACTTTTGGCACTTGGTTGGTGGATATTTAAAAGCTATTTAAGTGCAACTTTGCTGTCGACTGAGACCGAGAACCAATGACATAATAATAAAATCCAATATATAAAATCACATAAAATTCTGCTCAACTTTGATCATTAGTTATATTTTTAGAAATACATGTTTTCATAGCACCACAGCTTTAATACCAGCTTGCAAGAAAATTTTGTTCTTGTCAAACTACTTCTTTCTTCATGTTTAGGAATATGAATTTAGTGGTACACTTCACTCAAAGTGCAGAGCTAAACTGGAGATGTTATTTTAGTTCTGTTCCTGTAGTGAGTAAGGAAGACTTACAGCTGCAAAAAATCTGTTTGTGTATTTTTAATCTGGTGTTATACAAATGTTTTCTGAAAAAAAAAAATCACAAAAAATATTTTGGGGGTGGAGGAGAAAATCAGCAGTCAAATAATAGCCATGTGCAAAATGCTGATTATTTTTTGCTGTTGTTGTTTATTTATATGGTGCCTTTTATTACAGCAGTTGAATACTCTGAGTATGTCTGTTCACGTCTCTCCTGTGAGATAGGAAAAGGCAATGACTCAGGCTTAGTAAAATTTTCTGTGGCCACTTAGGGAAAATATATGAAATAAGAAGTGAATGTAGATCTTATCTAGCACCATAATCCCCAGAGCATTCCCCTCTCTCAACTGACAAAGCTCACTGTGTTCCTTCTGCCATGCTCATCTGTTCCTCACCCGTTCTGTGAGAAAGATTTCCTTAATTGTTTGGATTTAAGCTCATACATACTGACTTTCTAAAAAGCTGTGCAGACATTTTGATAAAGAAGGCAAAGGGTCTCTGTGAGATGATGGAAACTAGTTACAATCTACTTGGTCAAGCTTTAACTCATTTGAGGAATCTTTTTATTAAGTTTTCATTGGGCAGGGCAAAATTCAGTTTCTGTCAAGGCTGGTATTAGGACTGATTTACTAGGTGTTACTAACGTGTATTATTAGACACTAAAGCATGTGTAACAATGACATACAAGTGTATTTAAGATGTTACGCCATGATTTTTTCTTAGAATGTAAAATTCAGTTTTCAATAACATAATCTGTTTTTAACTTCCATATTTGTGTACTTTTCAAGAATCTTTCTCTACTTCAAGTTACCAACTTCAATGGGTTCCGGTACTCTCTTTTTTTCTAAAATAAACTGTTTACACTTTGGTGTGGTAAGGCTTGTTTCACAGAATAAATTATGATGTGTTGGTGAGAGACAGATCTGACTGCTGTTTTCTCTAGAAGTGTGGTGGTGAACAATACAAATCTGAGTTTCCCATGTCTTTGGTCATTCTGTTTGTTTGTGGTATGCCAAAGTAACTTTTAATGAAGCAGGATCTGAAATGGCTGTAAAGATATGAAGAAAATCTGTTTGAAGTTCAGGCTAACCACAACTTTTTGAAAGAAGCAAGTGGTGAGCATTATTGCTTGGACAAACCGGTGACCTTTTGAAGTGCTGGTTGTCTTGGTTTATTTCCATATCACACCTAAGGCTGAAAAGGATTTTTCTTTTTTTTTTAAAAAGGAATCAAATATAGGGAAAACAATTTTGATCTGTTGCTTTGTTAGACGTAGTTTTAGGTTTGATCCTTCAGTTCACCTACTTGTGGCATAGCTGATTTGCCTCTCAAATGCAGCAGAGAGGGTAATGTTTTTCCAAAACTGAAACAAGATCAGTCTTTTCCCAGCCATTGCTCAGGTGCGCAAGTAATAACTGCATACCTGCAGAAGTGAGGGTTAGCAACATAACCTTGACAATAGGAATGATACTCTGTACCTGGAAATCTTTACTTCCTTTATTTCAGGCTTAATTCAGATCCTGGGGTTTGATTATTTACAAATTATGCCACTGAGTTGCTCATACTCAAGTTGTGGCTTGGTGAGGTTTTTTGGTTGTAGGTGCACTCTGACTTTAAGAAGATGCAGGGAACAAAGACAAAAATGGTAATTTTTGCATTTTGTATGGGTTGTGACTAGAAATGGCTGTGGACATATATGTGGATCTCTGTTATTTGCACAGCATTTAGTAAATAAGTATTTTAATCAGAAGCCTGGATACTCTAAAGAAAACCCCTCTTGTACATGTTTTTGGACTGTGGAAAATGCTAGCAGTTTGTCACCTGCCTGTAGCTACATTTTCTTTCCTGATAAGTGTGCTAGGAAGTGAGAGGTCTTTGACAGATCACCGAAAATATATTGCATTTGACTGCAGCCTGAGACTTCTCTGCACAGATGGGTCTCAGTAGTCAACCCAAATCTAAAGAAAATTTAACAAAGCGGAAGGACCTCACCTCCTACAGAATTAAGTGATGCTGGTTTGGTTTGCTCCTTTGTAGGCGTATTGTTAAGAATTAAGCATATCCCCATAGTATTTTGCCGTGTAGCTCACTTGCTTTGAGCTGTCTGTCTGTAGAGCTGCACTATTATGTTATCATCACTGTTACATGGGAAAATCTGGGTGGCTGTCCTGTATTTGTCCCATTTATCAAAGGCTGGACAAAAAAGTTTAAGATTTATATGGATTTTAAAAACCTAGCACAGTATGTTGCAGAAGATAATTTCACACAGTAATCTTTGTGTGGGAGGACTGATGAACCCTGTTAATCAGCAAGGCTTGCAGACAGTCTCATAGATGTAGGAACCGTTGAAAAATGCTTACATGCTGTTGACTACCATTTAATAATCTTGCTCACAGTAGGATCAGAATGCAGTAGCTCCGTATTTTGAGGAACTCCTATGTTAAGAAAGTTGTTCTACAAGGCTGTTTCAGACAATTAAACAAGAAACAAAATCTGCATTGTAGATGTGCTTAAAAATAAGTTCACATGGAGAAGGTAGGTTGAAAGACTGCCTGAAATAGCTTCAGATGTTTCACAAATGAGTCTGAGATACAGATAACAGGACATACTGCTTTTCTCTCTGGCTTACATGCAGTGATTTCATAAGTAAAGCTGTTAATTTATCAGCCACACAAGCTAGTAATATGCTTCCTTTGTTCCTACCAGGTTGAAGGCTATTGGTGAAGAAACAAAAGTGTTGGAGCAGAGTGAAACTGCTTAGCCAAGTGAATGTAGTTGTAATCTCTAGGTGGATATGCTTAGATGGCTCTACAGCTACAGGCTATAAATACCTGAGGAGACTCATGAAGCTTTATTGATAGAGCTGGGTGCACATGTAGTGAGAGTGTAGGTGTGACACTGGAGTAGTGAAAGCTATGGCAGAATGTTACATTCTCTTTGAATAAATGGGGAAAGCTTTGGATGTTTTTGTTGTGTGTGTTGGAAAATGCTGTAAATCTGTGTAATTTGTGGCTGTTAATGGAGCACTCTTTTAGAGGTGGAAATTTGACCCTTCTGCTGTGGATGGGATTACAGATGTGTACCACCATGGAGTTTTATATGATTGTGTTGTAGTCTCTAGTCAGCTGGTGTATTCTCTGAATTTCCTGCATGTGGAGGAGTATGTGCCAGCTGAAAATCTTTTCTTCAAAGGCTTCCAGTAAAAACTTAATCAAATAAATGCATTTGTTTTCCTTTGGATCTAGGTAGACTTTGAAGGCCTCATCTGTCTGAATGTATTTTATTAACAAGGCTTGCCCGTGGAATTATTCTCCATGGTTTTGCTGAGAACATAGCAGTTGGATCTAAGCACTTTACAGTGCTTTTATTATTAAGAAAGATTATTACAATTGTAATTGTAATAGTTTTGTATTTATAGTACATTAATGACAGGAAATGTGCTATATGTCTTCAGTTATCAATGATGTAATGAATTGAAGCACCTCCTCTCTTTTCTTACTCCTGTTATTAATTAAATGTTGGAGGTTTTTTTGGCTGCTATTCTACTGGTTGTGTTACGTTAAGCTCCTTGTGAGATACTCAAAGGAAGCCTTGTTCTGTAGGAGACATGAAAACAAAAAAGCATTTGCTTAGGGCACCAGTGATTTACGTTCTCCTGATGAAAACTTATTTATTTGTCAGGGTAAAATTCAAGATTTAAAAAAAAAAATGAAGGAGAAAAACATGTTCTCCCTGTTTTGAGTTAGCATACTTATCTTCTGAACTAAATAAATGTTATGTGATTGCATGAGATTATGAAGGATAGGAATTTGTGCCTCAGGTTGACCTTTACTGGATCTCTGTTCCTAAAGGTATTTTATGGTATCTTGTGCTGTTTCTGTCCATTATGTAATTCACTGGTGGGATTTTGGGCTTTTTGATCATGGGTCGATTTACACGACACCAGGCCTGCTGGTGACAGATGGGGTAAACCTGCCTCAAAGGGGGAAAAGAATCTTTGCACAGGAGTTAACAGGGTTCATTGGAAGAGCTTTAAACTAGATTTGAAGGGGGAAAGGAATAAATCCAGGCACACTAGAGATAAGCCTGGGGGCAGCATGTCCATGTTTGAGGGACAGTGTGCTAGTGAGGTCCTTCAGTCTGCTGTCCCAGTGGAGGCAGGGGATGGACATCCATGTGGCAGCAAAGATGCAAGGGTTATTGATGTGTTAGAAACCACAGAAGCATGTGAGAATGGCCATGTAGGAGTTCAAGCTTCTCCCCCACCAGAAAAGGTGGTGGGATCAACAGCCCAACTGAAGTACATCTACACCAATGCACACAGCATGGGCAACAGACAGGAGGAGCTGGAAGCCACCGTGCAGCAGGAAGACTGTGACATAGTTGCCATCACAGAAATATGGTGGGGTGACTCGCATAACTGGAGTGCTGTAGTGGATGGCTATAAGATCTTCAGAAGGGATAGGCAAGGAAGAATAGGTGATGGGGTAACCCTGTACGTTAGGGAGTATTTTGATTGTCTAGAGCTTAATGACGGTGATGAGAGGGTTGGGTGTTCATGAGTAAAAATTGGGGGAAGGCCATCAAGGCAGATAATGTGGTGGGAGTCTGTATACCACCCAACCAGGATGAAGAGGCAGATGAAATATTCTGTAAGCAGCAGGGAGAAGTCTCACAATCGCTGGCCCTTGTTCTTTTGGGGGGACTTCAATTTACCAAGAGTTTGCTGGAAATAAAATACAACAGAGAGGAAACACTGTAGGGGGTTCCTGGAGTGTGTGGAAGATAACTTCCTGACACAGCTGGTGAGTGAGCTAGCTAGGGAAGGTGCACTGCTGGACCTGTTGCTTGCAAACAGAAGAGGACTTGCGGGTGATATGATGGAGGCTGTCTTGAGTTTTCAGTTCTTAGAGAAGTAAGGAGGAGGATCACCTTGGACTTCCAGAGAGCAGACTTTGGCCTGTTTAGGAGACTGGTTAATGTAGTCCCTTGGAAGGGCAGAGGAGTCAAGGAAGGCTGGACATTCTTCAAGAAGGAAATCTTAAAGGTGCAGGAGGAGGCCTGTCCCCATGTGCTGACAGATGAGCCAGTGGGGAAGAAGGCCAGTCTGGCTGAACAGAGAGCTTTGACTGGAACTCGGGAAATAAAGGAGTTTGTGACTTTTGGAAGAACGGGTGGGCAACTCAGGAGGACTACAAGGATGTTATGAGGTTATGCAGGGAGAAAATTAGAAGGGCCAAAGTCCAGCTAGAACTTAATTTGGCTACTACTGTAAAAGACAATTAAAAATATTTCTGTAAATATATTAGCAGCAAAAAGAGGGCTAAGGAGAATCTCTGTCCTTTATTGGGTGTGGAAGGAAACATAATGACAAAGGATGAGCAAAAGGCTGAGGTACTTAATGCCTTCTTTGTCTCAATCTTTAGTAGTAAGACCAGTTGTTCTCTGGGTACCCAGCCCCATGAGCTGGAAGGCAGGGACAAGGAGCAGAATGAAGGCCTGGTAATCCAAAGGGAAAAGATAAGCAACCTGCTACACCACTTAGACACACACAGGTCTATGGGGCTGGATAGGATCCACCCAAGGTTACGGAGGGAGCTGCTGGAAGTGCTCACCAAGCCACTTTCCATCATTTATCAGCAGTCCTGGCTAAGCGGGGAGGTCCCAGTTGACTGGAGGTTAGCAAACGTGACGCCCGTCTGCAGGAAGGAGAATCTGGGGAACTATAGGCCTGTCAGTCTGACCTCAGTGCCAGGGAAGGTTATGGAGCAGATCATCCTGAGTGCCATCACATGGCATGGCCAGGACAACCAGGTGATCAGGCCCAGTTAGCACAGGTTTATAAAAGGCAGGCCCTGCTTGACTGACTTGATCTGCTATGACAAAGTGACCGGCTTAGTGGACGAGGGAAAGGCTGTGGATGTTGTCTACCTAGCCTTTAGTAAAGCCCTCGGCACAGTTTCCGACAGCATTCTTGTGGAGGAACTGTCTACTCATGGCTTGGATGGATGTACTCTTTGCTGGGTAAAAAACCGGCTGGATGGATGGGCCCAAAGAGTTATGCTGGATGGAGTTAAATCCAGTTGCTGTCCGGTCACAAGTGGGGTTCTCCAGGGCTCAGTACTGGGGCCAGTTCTGTTTAATATCTTATCAGTGATCTGGATGAGGGGATCAAGTGCACCCTCAGTAAGTTTGCAGATGACACCAAGTTGGGCAGCAGTGAGGGTAGGAAGGCTCTACAGAGGGAGATGGACAGGCTGGATCGATGGGCTGAGGCCAATTGTATGAGGTTCAACAAGGCTGAGTGACAGGTCCTGCACTGGGTCACAACAACCCCGTGCAACACTACAGGCTTGGGGGAGAGTGGCTGGAAAGCTGCCTGGTGGAAAGGGACCTGGGGGTGTTGGTTGACAGCCGGCTGAACAAGCTGGCAGTGTGCTCAGGTGGCCAAGAAGGCAAATAGCATCCTGGCCTGCATCAGAAATAGTGTGGCCAGCAGGACTAGGGAAGTGATTGTTCCCTGTACTCGGCACTGGTGAGGCTGCACCTTGAACACCCCTCACTACAAGAACGATGTTATGGTGCTGGATCGCATCCAAAGAAGAGCAATGAGGCTGGTGAAGGATCTAGGGAACAAGGCCTATGAGGAGTGGCTGAGAGAACTGGGGTTGTTTACTCTGGAGAAAAGGAGGCTGAGGGAACACCTCTCTGCAACTACCCTAAAGGAGCTTGTAGCGAGGTGGGTGTCAGTGTATTTTCCTAAGTGGCAAGTGATAGGACAAGAGGCAAGGGCCTGAAGTTGTGCCAGGGGAAGTTAGATTGGATATTGGGAAAAATTTCTTCACTGAAAGGGTTATCAAGCACTGGAACAGGCTGCCTAGGGAAGTGGTTGAGTCACTGTCCCTGGAGGTATTTAAAAAACATGTAGATGTGGCATGTAGGGACGTGGTTTAGGGGTGGATTTGTCAGTACTGGGTTAATGGTTGGACTTCATGATCTTAAAGGTTTTTTCCATCCTAAATGATCCTATGATTCTAAAATTATTATTTTTTAATAGTGAGAAAGTCTTAAGAATGTTTCCTGGTATTGTTAACATATGTTAGCAGTTTTCAAGCCTTCGTTAGTATCATTATAGAGGAATCAATATAGTCAATGATGAAAGTTTTTTTTGCATGGTGTAATGCAAAAGAGGCTTCCTGAGACCTTGTTCAGACTAGGCAAAGCAAGCTTTGTTAAAGTAATATTTAAAAATTAGTCTGAGATTCTATGAGAGACTGAGCCTGTGATGAGGGTGGAAATGTTGCTTTCATGAGAAGAGGATGCAAAGCACGTGACTGCCAGGGTGTGTGTGTTGTCTCCGTAACACATGAATGTTGCTGATTGCAGAGCCCCAAACTGCTTATCTTGAGAAGCTGCTTTCTAACATCTGCTAGTTGCAGTAGATGTTCTTTTACCTTTAGTTTGATAACTTCCTTATATTTCTATGTATGTTTTCTTTCCTTATTTTATTTTTTGTCCCATTTTTCACCTTAGCAGCAATTTGTACAAAAAGGGGAAAAGAAGCTTGCATTAAGTATCCCAATTTTGGGGGCAGGAGCTTCAAACTGATGAAACATCTAAGGGCATAATTCAAAAAAGGAGGTTTTTATCCATAAGAAGTCCAAATTGGACAGATTGGCATGGTGTGGCATTCATAGATATGTTATTCATGTAATATATGTAGTCTTCTAAATGCTAAAAAGGGGGAAGTTCATCAGAACAGCACACCTTTCTTATAGTGTGACACTGAAAATATTAGAGTATAAGATTAAAATAACACTAAAGTTGACTTCCTAGAAGAGGAGAGAGAGAATAGGAAGTTTCAACAATTTTAAAGTTCCCTTCTGATTCTAGTAAATGTTTTGGCAGTATTGTTGTGGACATCAAGCTGAAGGAACCAAGGCTGCAACACAAAGATGCCTTTGAGTTAGCAGAGAGGGATTGCGGAGACATGCATTGCAGTTGGGGTTTTTGTGTGTGTGTTCTGTAGCTTTCATGCATAAACTGATATAGAGACCCAGATATAACCGGGGTACTTTTCTGAAAGACCCTAATGCTAGAGTTAGAGCCTTCTGTATATAGCACACAATTAAAAAAAAACAACCTTGAGAGGCAGATGGGAGAAGAGCTTGATGCCAGACCTCACCTGCATGTCCTCCTTTGTATGCCTCTTTTCTTGGGATTCTTTGGTGATCTACTCGAACAAAACTTTTAAGCGTAAAACTAGATTTTAGTTCTGAGTGGGTTCAGTTCAATGTGGCAAGCACAAAACATGGCTAAATGAGAAAACAATGCAGGCAAGTCTTCCAGGAAGTGTCCAATCTGAGGAGTCAGGGTTCTGTTTTCTGCAAAAGTGTCAGCATTGTCTTAACATTTATTTAAAGGAAGGAGTCTTTCCAGGTGGCTTTATCCAGTTTTTTTTTTTCAGGAAGAGAAAACCACAAGGTATTTCAGAAATTAAATACTTTTTTCATCTGTTTATTGACTTAATTTAAATTTAAAAAAAGGACAGTGTGTACATGCATATACTTGTTCATTACTGTACTTTTATTAATGTGTATAGTGATGTGTAAGGCATTTACAGGGGGGCTAGCCAGGATCCCCAAACAATTTTGCTGCTGTGATACAGTCCTTGAGGATGAGTCATGATTCCAAACACTGAATAGACTGAAGTACATAGGAGAGCTGTCCTGAGGTGCATTTACTTAGGAGCTGATTATGTAAATGTAGATGATCATACATGGTATTCCAAAAATACATATTCTATCTGACAGGTGTTTTCAGTTAAGTTTAATTCAAGGTAATATTAAAGTCCTAAGTGATGAAGCTTGCTCAAATAGAGTGAACTTGTTCTGACTTTCCATCTTTTAAAACAAAGCAGATGGGGGTGGGGAGGCACGGAATACCTTATGTTGTCTTGCTGTGTTGGTTTTCACCTAAAAGTGTCCCTGGAGTAGTCAGGAACAGAGCATGGAGCAGATGTCTTTGAGCATGCTGGTACCACTTCTTCACAGGTTCCCATAGAACCTTTTCATTAGAGTATCTTAGTTTGAGCTTTGGTCGAATTTATCTTGAGTGTTCTCCAATAGAGACCCTTCCCACAGTGAAGCATGGGTCTTGGATATCATTCCCACAGTAGATCCAAATGTGGTTTGAGAGTGTTGCAGGGTTCTTGTTGTTGCATCTTTAAACATGGTAGCAAAATACTTGATTTACTCTCAGTATTAGCTGTAGAGAATAGCTGGAGGGTAAAAATTGTTCTCCTTTGCTTTGCAAAATACAGTTGGAAGTTTGTTTCTTCGGGGACACATAAACAGACTCAGTTAGTAAATGACTGCAGGGAAATATTAATGCTGAAAATCCGCTCCAACTCGTAGTAGGCTACCAACTTGTGTTTTCTTGGAAATTAGTGATTCCTCGTGCTTGCAGCTTCCCAACCTTCTAGACAGTTCAAGTGAGGGGATACACACTGATGTAGGAGACAAATATTAAATTTTAATTGCTATTAAAACAGTGAAATTCAGCAGTGGTATTGGTGTGACTGAGAGATGCGGATGCTATACCTTTTTTTTGTGTTTTTTCTCCCTGCTTTAGGAGGTCTTTCGAGCTCCCGCTCTGCTGCTGAACAGCATGCAGTCCTTTCGGGAGCAAAGTAGCTACCACGGAAACCAGCAGAGCTACCCACGGGAAGTGCACAGTTCATCCCGACTGGAAGAGTTCAGCCCCCGCCAGCAGGCCCAGATGTTCCAGAGCTTTGGAGGAGGTGCTGGCAGTGGACGTCGTGGAGCAACAGGAGCCTCTACAGCGATGCCTGGTGAGAGCTCTGGCCATCAGAGCTACCAAGGTTTCAGAAAAGAAGCAGGAGAGTTTTACTACATGGCTGCCAACAAAGATCCAGTGGCGTCAGGAGGGCAGCAGCCGCCTCAGCGCCGACCTTCTGGACCAGTACAGAGCTATGGGCCCCCTCAAGGGAGTAGCTTTGGGAGTCAGTATGGGAGTGAGGGACATGTGGGCCAGTTTCAGACGCAGCACTCGACCCTTGGAGGTGTATCCCACTATCAACAGGATTATACTGGTCCTTTTTCTCCAGGGAGTGCCCAGTATCAGCAGCAGGCTTCCAGCCAGCAGCAGCAGGTGCAGCAGCTCAGACAGCAGATCTATCAGTCTCATCAGCCTTTGCCCCAGGCTTCCAGCCAGTCTGCTTCTAGCACCTCACACTTGCAGCCAATGCAGCGTCCATCTACCCTGCCTTCCTCTGCTTCTGGGTACCAGTTACGAGTGGGTCAGTTCGGCCAACACTATCAGCCACCTTCCTCCTCCTCCTCCTCCTCCTCTTTTCCCTCCCCACAGCGTTTTGGCCAGTCAGGACAGAATTATGATGGAAGCTACAACGTGAATTCTGGGTCACAGTATGAAGGCCATGCTGTGGGTTCCAATGCACAGGCATATGGGACCCAGTCAAACTACAGCTTTCAGACTCAACCGATGAAAAGCTTTGAGCAATCTAAGCTGCCCCAAGGTGGGCAGCAGGGACAGCCGCAACAGCACCCACCTCAGCACGTAATGCAGTATTCAAATGCTGCCGCCAAACTCTCTCTTCAAAGTCAAGTGGGACAGTACAGCCAGACTGAAGTTCCTGTAAGGTCGCCAATGCAGTTCCACCAAAACTTCAGTCCAATCTCTAATCCATCTCCTGCTGCATCTGTGGTTCAGTCTCCAAGCTGCAGCTCTACCCCTTCTCCACTCATGCCAGGTGGAGAAAATCTCCAGTGTGGGCAAGGCAACATGTCCATGGGTTCTAGAAACCGAATCCTGCAGATGATGCCTCAGCTTAGTCCTACACCATCTATGATGCCAAGCCCCAATGCTCATGCAGGGGGATTCAAGGGGTTTGGGCTGGAAGGACTGCCAGAAAAAAGGCTCACAGACCCAGGGCTGAGCAGCCTGAGTGCTCTAAGTTCTCAAGTGGCCAATCTGCCCAACACAGTCCAGCACATGTTGCTCTCAGATGCCTTGGCACCTCAGAAAAAAAGTTCCAAAAGATCATCCTCTTCAAAGAAGGCTGACAGCTGCACCAACTCAGAAGGCTCCTCCCAGGCAGAGGAGCAACTCAAGTCTCCCCTGGCAGAGTCCCTTGATGGTGGCTGTTCCAGTAGTTCAGAGGATCATGGGGAAAGGGTGAGACAGCTGAGTGGCCAGAGCACCAGCTCAGACACCACTTACAAAGGAGGTAACTTAGAGAGATCTAACTCTTCACCAGCACAAGGCTCTCAGAATGAGCCATCAAAACTCAGCAGCAGCCCTGCAGCTAGGGAAGATGCGGTCTCCCCTGATGGGAAAGAAGCTGTGGTGGCTGTGGAAAACGCCCCAAAAGTGAATGAAAAGACAGTTGGGGTGATTGTCTCCCGGGAAGCCATGACAGGAAGAGTAGAAAAGTCAGGTGGACAAGATAAATCTGCACAAGATGATGCTTCCACAGCCACTCAGGCACCAGCTAGTGCTAGTGGAGCGAAAGAAGCTGGGCATGGAGGGACACAGCCAGAAACTCAAGAAGGAAGTAAGGGGAGCAAAAGTGGAGATAACACTAACCATAATGGTCAGGGGAACAGCCAGCCTGGTCATCCAGTTGTTGGGCCAAATTTTCCTGCAAGAACAGAACCTTCCAAATCTCCTGGCAGTTTAAGATACAGTTACAAGGATAATGTAGCAGCTGGTATACAGAGAAATATGGGTGGCTTTCCACAGTATCCTTCTGGTCAAGAAAAAGGGGATTTTCAGGGGCACAGTGAGCGCAAAGGTCGTAATGAGAAGTTTCCTAGCCTCCTACAGGAGGTCTTACAGGGGTACCACCATCATCCAGACAGAAGGTATTCTAGGAATGCACAGGAGCATTCTGGGGTGGCTGGGAGTTTGGAAGGAGCCATGAGGCCCAATATCTTAATTAGTCAAACCAATGAATTGGCCAATAGAGGCCTCTTAAATAAAAGCATGGGGTCTCTCCTGGAAGGCCCTCACTGGGGTCCTTGGGATAGGAAGTCTAGCAGCACAACTCCTGACATGAAACAGATAAATCTGGCTGATTACCCTATAGCTAGAAAGTTTGATGTGGAATCTCAGTCTTCTGCCCATGAAGGGGGAGCACTCTCAGAGAGGAGATCGGTGATCTGTGACATATCTCCATTAAGGCAACTTGTCAGAGATCCTGGCCCTCATCCAATGGGCCACATGGGTCCTGAGGCCAGAAGTGTAAGGAGTGAACGTCTTGCCCCTGGCTTGAGCCAGTCAGTAATACTCCCTGGTGGTTTAGTATCCATGGAAACAAAAATGAAAGCTCATAGTGGGCAAATAAAAGAAGAAGATTTTGAACAGTCAAAGAGCTCAGCTAGTCTCAATAATAAAAAAACAGGAGACCATTGTCATCCTGCTGGCATCAAGCATGAATCTTTCCGAGGCAACGCTAGCCCTGGAGCTGCAGTCTCTGATGCTGCTCCAGACTACATTCCCCAGCAGGACAGCAGATCAACGCAGATGAGACGAGCGCCTGGCAGAACTGGAAGCAGCAGGGGTAAATCACCTTCTCAATTTCAGGATCTTGCTGATAAGCTGAAAATGTCACCAGGCAGAAGCAGAGGCCCGGGGACAGATCTGCATCACATGAACCCACACATGACACTATCTGAAAGAGTTAACAGAGGTTCCTTGCATTCTGGTTACCCTCAGAATTCAGAAGGCCCATCTTTGGCTTCAGCATATCACACAAATGCTAGGCCTCATGCTTTCGGTGACCCTAACCAGAGTTTAAATTCCCAGTATCATTACAAGAGGCAGATATACCAGCAACAGCAAGAAGAATACAAAGATTGGGCAAGCAGCACTGCTCAGGGTGTGATTGCTGCAGCTCAGCACAGGCAGGAAGGAGCAAGGAAGAGCCCAAGACAACAGCAGTTTCTGGAAAGAGTAAGGAGTCCCTTAAAAAATGACAAGGATGGAATGATGTACCTTCAAGGTAGCTCTTACCATGATACTGGAAGCCAGGAAGCTGGCCGCTGTGTTATGGGGAGTGACAGTACTCAGAGCAAATGCACTGAACTGAAACATGGTAACCAGAAGTTGCAGCATCACGAATCTGGTTGGGACCTCTCTCGGCAAACTTCTCCTGCCAAAAGCAGTGGCCCTCTCGGAACAGCCAACCAAAAAAGATTTTGCCCTCAAGAAAGTGATGGGCATCGTCGAGAGGATTCTACAGATTTGTCGAAGCCTAGTAATGCCATGCTCAGGCTCCCTGGCCAGGAAGACCAGTCTCCTCAAAATCCATTAATTATGAGGAGGAGAGTCCGTTCTTTCATCTCACCTATCCCTACCAAAAGACAGCCACAGGATATCAAGAACAGTGGCAGTGAAGATAAAGGGCGACTGATGACTTCAGCAAAAGAAGGAGCTGATAAAATGTACAACTCCTATGCCCATTCATCTCAAAGCCAAGAGGTTGGCAAGTCAGTTGCAAAGGGAGATTCCTTCAAGGACCTGCCAAGTCCTGATAATAGGAATTGCCCTGCTGTTTCCCTCACGAGCCCGGCTAAGACCAAAATATTGCCCCCAAGAAAGGGGCGAGGATTAAAACTGGAAGCTATTGTTCAAAAAATTACATCTCCCAATATTAGGAGAAGTGTTTCTACCAACAGTGCTGAAACTGGTGCAGATACTGTCACTCTCGATGATATCCTTTCCCTTAAGAGTGGACCTGAAGGAGGAAGTGTGGCTGGACATGGACAAGAGGCTGAGAAGAGAAAAGGAGAGATGTTGTCAGATCAGGTGGGGCCAGCAAGCCAGGATACGCCTAGTGAAATAACTCTTCCAAGATCTTCTGAAGAGTGGCAAAGCAGTGAGGATGATAAAACCAAGAAGGAGGCCCCTGAAACTGCCAGCATTGGTAAAGAAGGAGCAGGATCTAGTGCAGCAGCACCACCATCTTCTCAGAAGTCAGGTGGTCAGGGAAGGTCTGATGGATCTGTAAGTGGAGCTGGAACTCTGACCTTTTCTGACTCAAAAACAGTTTCCCCTTCCGGTGTATTTACTTCTGAAACAAATCCAAAGCCTGAGGAAAAAGATGGAGACGTGACAAACATTTCACCCAAGCCAGATGGTTTCCCTCCAAAGGGATATTTTCCCTCTGGAAAGAAAAAGGGGAGGCCAATTGGGAGTGTGAACAAGCAGAAGAAACAGCAGCAGCAGCAACAACAGCAGCAACTGCCACCACCACCACCCCCCCCACCAGTACCTTCACAGTCTTCAGAAGGGATGGGTGGTGGTGAGCCAAAGCCGAAGAGGCAAAGGAGGGAAAGGCGAAAACCTGCAGCACAGCCACGGAAGCGGAAGCCTAGACGGGCTGCTCCAATTGTGGAACCTCAAGAACCAGAGATCAAGCTTAAATACGCTACCCAGTCTGTAGATAAAACTGACTCCAAGAATAAGTCCTTTTTCCCTTATATTCATGTGGTAAACAAGTGTGAATTAGGAGCTGTGTGCACAATCATTAATGCAGAGGAAGAGGAGCAGAACAAATTGGTGAGGGGTCGGAAAGGACAGAGGTCTTCAACACCCCCTCCTAGCAATGCAGAAAGCAAAGTGCTGCCCACCTCAACTTTCATGCTGCAGGGCCCTGTAGTAACAGAGTCTTCTGTCTTGGGGCATCTGGTTTGCTGCCTGTGCGGCAAATGGGCCAGCTATCGTAACATGGGTGACCTCTTTGGTCCTTTCTACCCCCAGGATTATGCAGCCACCTTGCCCAAGAACCCACCTCCAAAGAGGGCCACAGAAATGCAGAGCAAGGTCAAGGTACGGCACAAAAGTGCTTCTAACGGTTCCAAGACAGATACAGAAGAGGAAGAGGAACAGCAACAACAGAAGGAACAAAGAAGCCTAGCTGCTCATCCCCGCTTTAAGAGGCGACACCGCTCTGAGGACTGTAGTGGAGCCTCTCGGTCACTTTCAAGGGGAGCTTCATGTAAAAAAGCAACCACTGATGGTGGCAGTGGTGGTGAAAAGACTCCTTTGGACTCAAAACCCTCTATGCCCACTTCAGAAGGTGGCACTGAGCTGGAGTTACAAATTCCTGAACTACCTCTTGACAGCAATGAATTTTGGGTCCATGAGGGTTGTATTCTCTGGGCCAATGGGATCTACCTGGTCTGTGGCAGGCTCTATGGGCTGCAGGAAGCTGTGGAGATTGCAAGAGAGATGGTGAGTATCTAACCTTGCTATACAAAATTATTTGTTTTCATTTGCAATATGTGTACCATTTGGAATACCATTTTTCCTTGTTCTTCACTCGTGTCTTAAGCAATCATATTTGATCTGAAATAAATCTCTAGTGATGGCCTTGTTTAGATCTCAGCCACACCTGATCAGACAGAATTTTCAGGTATCAAAAACCTGGATGCTCATTACCTACCAAAAGTTCTGGATGTCCAAAGGCTTTTTCATGACTACAGTGATCATTTTTCTCCTTATTCTATCCCATTAGATATTTAGTATTCTCTAGGGCTCTTCTTGGAGTCATACAGTGAAAGGACAAGTGGCTGCAGACACAAATTGCAACAAAGAAAATTCCAATTCGGTATTAGGCAAAAAAAATCACAGTGAAGGTGGCTGAAGACTGCATTGAGAGAAGAGGAACAACAGAGGAGCTGTATGGAATATCTGTTCTTGGAGATGCACGCATGTGGCTTGGCAAGGCCCTGAGCAATCCACTTACCTCTGAAGTTGGATCTAGCTTCAAAGTTGGCTCTGCTTTCAGCAG
>NW_010098649.1:25366-32713 GCF_000699245.1 Pterocles gutturalis
CACCTTGTTCTGTGACTGTAATACATATTACACAACTGTATGAGAATTTGCTGTCTTTACAAAATAAGGTGGATAGTGTAGGATCACACAGAGGTCTAAGCTTTTAAGTTAAGTGTGGATGGGTTTAGTACTGATGAATGCAATATGAATTATACCACAAATCATACTGATACAGACTTTCTCCAAAGTGTGAGTATACAACAAGTGAGAAGAAATATGTGAAAGTAAAGCAGGGACAAAGGGAGAACTTTATTCACAACCATCTGGTTGTGGATGGAGGTACTTGCTGTTCTTGATTTTCTGACACAGAAGCTGACACGTTAAAACCACAGTTATTTAGCTTTTTAGGCCATCATAAGTATGCTGCATCCATTTATTTATCGTCACTTTTGCATTATGCTTTCTGTCCTGGGCCAGACCATTGAAGAGGCACTAGACTACTTTTTCCTGTTGCTTTCAAAGTCTTCCTTTTCTGAACAGTGTTGGGATACGGTTTTTATCTTCCCTCTGTGTTGTTTCATACAGTGTGCTCATTTCCTCCCCATGAGCTTTTCTCTTCTTTGTCACAACTTGATTTGGCCTGCATTCTTGTTTCTAGCCTCTCATTAAACAAAGTCAGTTAATTTCATTTGGTTTTCATTGAGCCATGCCTTCATGCCGCTTCTGATGGTGAATTTCTTATCTCTGATAATTGCAAGATTTCTTTCAGGATCTCCACTGCCATTTGGCTTTTACTTGCAATGTGGCTGTGCTTTCACGTGGCTTGTAGTTTACCAGTATTTTGAATTTGGATTGCTCCAGCCTGATTTTCCCTTTTTCCTGTTTTCAGGGTGTGTCTCTCATTTATGATCCTTGTTCTCCCAGTAACCAAGTGCCTTCTCTGCAACTTCTTGAGCCACTTGAGTTGTCATCCAGCAATCCTTTTTGTGTTCCTGTACCAGCAAAGGGGGCATGCCCGGCATAAACATGCTACACTCATAGGCTCTAATTAAACTTGACAAATAGTAGGCAATTATCCACAACATTTTTATATGGGTTTTGCATGTTGTTTCACATCTAGTCCTTTCTCTGCATGGGATCTCGATGACTTTCTGACTGAATACATTTTGGCCTACCCTTGATCACTTTGTTCCAAATGTTATGATCATTTCTTTGCCACAAATAGAAATTTTTTTCCTCCTGTTCTTAACCCTTTCGTCTGCCCTTACGTCACCACACAAGAACATCGCCTTATCTCCCTTGAACCTTGTGTCCTTTCTCTCTGCCTCTTTCCTTTAATCACTTGCTCAACTCCTAGCTTTTCTTTTCCTTCATGGTACCTGTAGACACGAGTGTTTCCCATTTTTTTTAAAAAGAAGCGTACAAACTGGCTGTGGCCTCTTGCCTTTGCAGCTACCTCTTAATTTCCTTTCCCATTTTTCATCTCAAAATTCTTTGAGTGCATTGTCTGGGGCTCTTGTCCGCCACTGCAGCTTCAATTGTGCTCTACTACAATTATAATCAGTGTTTACGATGATCCCTTCCTAGCTAAGGTTCAGATCCAGCACTTCATTTTCCTTTCCCTGTCAGCTACATTTGTCACTATCACCTGTGCTGCTCTTGAAGTATTCCACCTTTGTTTCCTGTCTGTGTCCTCTTTTTGATTACCTCCTTTCTTTCCACTATTTTTTGCAGAGGCTGTTGTTCATTACACCCAGCTTTTTGTGTGGGGTTCACTGAAGCACTGCTTGTGCTTTTCTTCCTTTTATCCTGGCATACTATGCCTTTGGATACCTTTTGGTAACCCAGTCACTTTTTTCTAGAGTCTTGCAGAGCTTCCTTTTTGCTCCAGAATCATGTTTTTCTGTCAAAAACTTAAAAATTTTTCTTGAATTTATGGTGATTTCTCAGACTCTCACTTCAAAATGTGGCTTTTAATCTACATCATCCTTAATCCATTGTCTGCCATCTTGTTCTGATTTTCTTGTCACTCAGATTCACAGTCTTTTAGTTTGATTTTAAATTTTTTTCCTAATCCTCCCTGTAAGAAATACTTTATTTACTTTCTGTGTATGAGAAGTAATTGTTTTGTCTGTGTCTGTTTTTAATCTAGTTATAAGACTCTGAACTTCTAGAGGCAGGGACTGTTTTCTTGCTTGTGCATTGTTTTGTTATGTCTTATATAAACACGGTAACCGGTGTCCTAGCTGAATGCTGGGCTCTTCTGCATTACATCCATAAGAGTAGTCCATCTTTCTCTGTCACCTTTATCACAAATAATGGAATAGGTTTTTTCCTAGCATTGTTTTTTCCTTAACCTTTTTATCCTATTGTAGCAAATTGTAGTGTGGTATTCTTCTCTGGAACCAGTATGTCCGCCTCCCTTCAGTTAGGAGAGGGTTACGTGCAACACATCAGGGTGTACCTGCCAGAAGCCATCCCCAGGCAGTGGAAAGGCTCTGTTGAACCAGACTCTTTTGCCCCGCTGCCTGAGGATAGCCTTCTGGCTCAGACAGCTGATTTCTTATACTTTTTGCGTATGCTCTTCCTTTACCTCTTCCTTGCTTTGCAAGTGCATTTTCTTTTTGTTCCCTGTGACATGCAGTTCATCAGTGTTAGTGTCCTGGAAAAGCAGACATGCAAGCCGTGTAGCTGCTTGCTAGCAGGAGAGAGCAGACAGATGTGTGTGCAAGCATATAGGAATCTAGTAGGTCTCTTAGATTTGGTGTAGGGTAAGGAAAGACATTACTTTATGGCATATGAAGGGTCATGAGCCTGGAAGTGAATAATTCATGTGTGTAATGCATTCTGTGCACGTTAAATATTGCCATAATCAAAAATCTGTGTAAACTGTAATACCCACAAAAGGTAAACGCACACCAAATTTAAACTGAATCCATACCATTAGGTGAGCTGAAATATTTCCTTTAGAGATCTAGCTCTTATTGTTGCAAATGCAGCATCCTTGTATAGAAACAGTAAACTTAAACTTATGATCAAAGGTTATAAACCATCAAACCATGATGTAAAGGTGATGGTGTAAATAACCTGCCCTGTGTTTCTTCTTTTCGCGCAAACCCACCTGTTTTTTCTCCCATGGAAACCTATATAGATTTTTTTTTTCCCCCAAACACCGGTGTTTCTCAGTTGCCTTCCAGAATTGTGAAGGAATTTGAGGCATTTTTCTTAGATAAATTAAGTTTTCTGTTGCTTATATGAGTAGATGTCTGTGTCTTACTGCAGTTTTCTTGAGAACAGCCCCATAGTCAATCTGAAGTAAGGCTCAGAATGTATGTGAGGTTTCTCAAAGATTGACTTGTACCAGATGCTCTAGAAGAATTTGAGATGAGAAGGTATTCTCTTAAAAATCTTTATCAAACTGTGAAGTGACTCTCCGAAGTTTTGAGCTTTCCTTGAAGTTTGATTTCACCCTAGACTGAAAATGGTGTGAATGTATTATCTTCTAAGTGGCAATCTAGCTGGCTTCCAGACTGCCAGAATCTGCCTTTGTTAAATGCAGAAAGATGCTCATCTTGCTCTGGCTGCTCTAGAAAGCTTCTTCGTTCTGAGAACATGAATAGCTGATCAGATTAATGAGGCTGCTTCACATGCAGAATTGCTTGATCCTTTTCCTTATTTTGAGGTTCAAATTAGGTACCCCAGCAGATGGACCTACCTGTCAAGTAGTCTGTCTTTCTCTCTTAAACTGCTGGTTAAACCATAGTTAAGGGTGCAAACTGGCCTTTTTGCAGTTAGATGTTTTTGGTTCCAAGGCTAATGAAATCTTGAACTGAAAAAATGCCATCTCCCTCGTGCTGGATGGTCCTGTTGCCCATAGAATGCTTTCTTTGAAGTATTGAAGGGGGCCAGACACCATGTTTTGAACTAGGTAAAGTAGATTATAAGTGATTTGGGATAAGATCTTTACCTTATGATACTAAGAATCTTACAGCAGGTATTGCAGCAGGTTGGAAAATATATCCTTCCTCTGGAAATTTTTTGGTGTCCCTTCTTACAGTAATGTCACCCATTTCTTCGCATTTTTAGATTTGGAAAACTTAACAGCTGCATGCAGTTTGCTATAAATACCTTTAAGGAAACAGTTTCCTACCTTGTTTATCTTCTAATCGTTTTCCTATTCATGAGAAACTAATTTTCATTCAAGATGAAATCTTGGTTACCTTTGAAATTGGCAAAATTATGAAGTCACTTTGGTAGCTGTCAGCATATTTAATGCTAAAAAGAATTGATGGTCTTTATTCTCGATATTAAATTTAAGAAGCTGTAAGTGGAGAGAAAACAGTGCTGAGAACATTCTTGTGTTAGGCTGAGTTGCAGAATCTGAGAAGAGAGTTCTATTGCTTTCTAAAAAGATGTTTACTAGGTGGTGGTATGCTGTTTCTTGGAAATTTTATTTATAAAGCACTTTTTTTTTTTTTTTATAAAACACTTTTCTAAGGCAGAGGCTCTGGGCTAGCACAGGTATTATTTCTATTTTGTTTTTTTGTTTTGTTTGTTTAGTTCCTGCCCCCACCCCCCCAAGAATTGCCTTTGATGAAGGTAAATCTAGCTCTTGTTTCTGCTGACAGTGCTCTGTGAAAGGAAAACTTGTCTTCTGTTTAAAGATCTCTTTTAAAAGGTCTAAAGAATTTCATGTTTTTCTCATCAAACTCTGCTTCATTCCCAGCTTGAGAAATCTTTTAATCCTTATACATGGAAAGAAGTCCTTGGAACCTGTTTCCTTTGTTGCTTCTTATTGAAAGGATCATCTTGGGTTTCAGTCAGGAGAACTTCAGAGTAACAAGTGGTGAAGGGTAAAATCTGCCCATCATCTACAGTATAATGGAAGGAGATTCTGGGCTTTCTCTCACCAGTCTGGAATTTTGTGTGTCCAGCTCTTTATGGATTAACTTTCAAAGCCTGCTGCTTACTTGAAGAGGAGAAATCTGCCTGCTTTAGGACTGTTAACAAGCCTTTTTAGGAGGTCACACTGACTTTGGAGGAGGTTCTTAAAAGCTACATATGGGCTCACAGAAGTTCAGAACCTAAATGCATGTCTGTTTCTTTGCAAATTTATGCTTAGATATTTGATTTTTTCATTACTGTTAAGCAGTGACAGCCTTCTGGCTCATGTTGAGCGTGGCTTTGTTAGTTTGTAGGGCTGGAGGCAGGTTTACATATGCTCTCCAGATTTCATGGAAAACAACTGGTTTTGCACAGAAAAATTGTCTGTGACCACTTAAGACTCCCGCTAGTTGATCTTGCAGAGTGTCTTATCTGTGGAAATCTATACCATAGAGGAAGTCAGGATTGCCTATCTGTAATATTTTGTTTACTCTGTTGCTTTCATAGAATTATTTTATTTTGTTTACCTCTACCATTCTGCACCCTAGCTATAAATTGGGTAAAGAAAGGTGCCTGGAGGGATCACTAGGAATTAAGCTATTTATATTCTCAGATTTGGGAAATCGAAGTCTGACAAAAATGCTCCTATGTGCTGTAAGTAATTGCTTTTAAAAGGTTCCTAACTGTGTGGCTAATCAAATGCTTAAGCTAGGGAATCAGTATGAACTGAGAAAATTGTGGAAGGTTTGCTATCTCTGGCAAAACAAAGCACAACAGTTCCTATCTCCAGAAACCTGAGTAGTGTAGCACCATGAGTCTCAAGGTGTCAGTTTATTCTGAATGTCTCATTTGGCACAGGTGTGCTTTGTTATCCCTAAGCCAGGCTAGGAGCGAGTTGCTGTCGAGAGGAGTGATCCTACTTTATCCTCTTTGCAAGCTGCTTGCTCTGACTGTTTCCCTTGTGCTAGATCTACCAACTGTGTATTCACACAGTGCATTCGCACAGTGGGTTGCTTTTTAGCTGGTTAATCTATCAGAAGACTAGCTTGGGGTCAGGGATCTTTGTGCCAGATCAGCCATCTGAATTCACTTACTCTCTGAACCATGTTTGCTGTGTCTTGACAGGGAGGGCCCTTTCCCCTGGCAATTCTAACTGTTAGATCAAGTTAGCCATAACACAAAATTGTGCCCAGGTGACACCAGCACTGGAAAGTGTTTTAGGCCCCCCAGTGCTACTGTTTCTAAGTGCTGGGAGGTGAATGCTGACATCTTATTCATTTTTAGTGAAGAAAAATGTGCAGAACCTGATGTATTCCCCCCACCCCTGGCCTCCAGAAAGTCCCTCAAGTGAAGTTCTGCATCAAGTCAGGGTTCAGCTGAAATAATAATCTGCTGCTTCAAAGGCCACATGCCTGACAAACACAGGAAGGAAAACCTGTGTTTCCTACACCCAGACCTGTAACATTAGGGAGGGATTTCCAGAGTAGGAAGAAGGGACAATTGGAGCTTGTTAACTTTTCAGTGTGAGATAAGACAAACTAGTAAAGAATTTTAAACCTGCCTCTTAGCAGTGGTTGATAAAGGGGTGTATTGAGAACATTGCCTATTTTTATCTCTGGCAATGGCTTTTAGTATACTTTAAACCCTCAAGTGAAAATTGCCGCAGAATTTCAAGGCACGTTCTACAATTACCCTTAAAGTGATTGAGTTCTTGGTTTTAATTGATGCACTATGTCCAAACACCTAGTTACCTGAGCTGGAAGTGTGTAATAAGGACTGTCTTCAAGAAAGAAATAACAATTAGTTCAACATTGGTTTTCATTCCTCAAGAAATGGCTGCACCTTTAATATTCTTCTGCAGTGTTACAAAAATAAGGAAGTGTGAAATTTTGGGTGGAGAAGAAAGTCTGAAGGACAGGTTGAATAAGGAACTTAAGAATTGGTTTTCTCAGAAGGGCATTGCCATCTGCTTGTGCTGCTGAAGCTCACTGTGCTGTCATGACTGCTCCTCCGTCAGAGTGTGCCACCACATAGATGAGAACCTGGTAAGAGCCCCTGTTGTATCTCAGTTCATTGCCTTCCTCAGGTAGGGGCCTAGACGTGTGAATGACTAGTGCTACAGCACTTCATAGCTCGAAGCAGCTCTATGTATTAGTATTGCTACCTGGTATTCTGCCTGAGTAGAAATGAGGTAAAACTGGCACAGTATATTGGTGATCGTGGATTGTAGATGGCAGGAAGTAGAGTTCAGCTGAGGTGTCAAACATAAAGATGACAGTGGGAAAAGAAGAAAGACTTCTCCAGTATTGACCTTTTGTATGGGGGCAGAGAGAAGATGAAAGGTAGACAGGGACGTAATTTCTGTGCATCTTTATTACTAGGCTCCTTTGCCATTAGTTTGTTCCCAAGAATGGGCATTATGTCTCTGCTTGCATGTGGTTTTATATTTTACTGTTTGTCTAGCATGTGGAGTGAGGAAAGCAGAAAAATAGATTTACTGACAATAGAGTGTTGGGAAAGAGG
>NW_010098649.1:32744-41098 GCF_000699245.1 Pterocles gutturalis
AACCACTTACATTAGTTGTAGCCAGGAGCACTGGAAACTTGTGTGTGAGAAGGAGCTAGCTCATTCCACAGTTGTGGCCTTTCTGTAAAGCATCAGGGTTCCTTGAAATCTATGTACAACTTTCATGTAAAAATACATTTAAGTAACTTTTAATTTCCAAGAAACTCTACCAGATGTGATTGGGACCTTCTCTGTGAAGGAGATTTCTAAACAAAACTTGAGAGCTTTTTGTCTAGCTACCTACAAGCTCACACAATCCTTTTTGTAAGATTTAAGTTGCTTGTTACTGTAGAGGTGCCAAACTCTTGCTAAATTCTCAATAGCAAGTGAATACAATCCATTTACCTGTCATTTTAGCTTGAATCTTTTTAAGCTGTCCTGGCAAAAAGGTTAAGATTCCCCAAAATTGGAGAGGAGGTTAGTTGTGCTGTTTGTGTTTTGGTTTGTTAAATTAAATGGAACTAGTTTTTTTTTAACTTAGAATAATTCCAGATAGTAGTCACTTGAGCTGCATCCCCTTAGCTGCATTAGAAGAATGCTACTAACGAATAAGTGTTGAAGGACATTCAAGAACTTCAAAGTTTATTTTGCTCCACGCCTCTGTGTTTAAAATGGCCTGTGTTTGATTATAACCAGGCAAAAATGGAAACTTTAAAAATATTTTTCCTTATTTTGAAAAACGTATTTCTTTTTAATCTTTCTTTGCTTGTTCAGTTTAATAAGAGGTTAATTTCTGGAGTTAAGAATTCATTACTTTGTTATATCGTGTAGATTCTTAGAATTACGTTCTGTCTTCTTAAATAAAAAAAATACAGTTTCTCCATTTTATTTTTAAAATAAATGTTTTGCTGGATCCCTTGATCACTGAATAAACAAAAGTAATACTTCAACTATACTAATGTTCTACCATTTGTAATAAAGGAAAGCTCTCCAAACACTGCAGTGCAAACCGAATTAATAAAAAACTATATAAGCATAATGCTTTGCGCAGTAGCCAGACTGTGAGTGGTAGGAATGGTGCAGGCAAAACTGAGACACTTACTGATGGTGGTGTGAGATTTTTTTTAAAATACATATAGAAAGCAGTTTTTAATTTTTTTTTTTATTTTCAAAAGTGAATTTTAATCTGTCTGCCCATTATAAACCTAGTTATATAACCCCAATATATCTTTTTTAATTAGAGAAATATGTTCTGAAAGAGGTTATATTAATCTCCCTAGATTTAGAAAGATGAGTAAAAATAAAACTGAAGTATGATGGGTATTCATGTAATAATTTTAGAAACTACAGCAAAATTAAAACTCATTTTTTTTTCCTTGAAGAACGTTACTCTGCAGAGACAAGAACTAGAGAAAAGAGGTTTGGTCTGTGTTGCACATTTTGCCTGAGGTTATGGAAGAAGACAGGAATGGGGTTTGGGTTCCCTGAATCCTAAAATCAACCTTTTCAGCTAATCTGAACTATGCTACTCTTGCACTGTTGTGCTCTGGGTAGTTTTTCTTTCTTGGCAGAGGAATTATTTTTCAGACTATTTCATGCACTTAGCTGGACTCTGTGTGTGAAGTGTAGGATAGTCTTCATGGATGGAGCACTTTGGAAAAAAGTTATTAATGAACCTTCATTGTTACGGATTGGATCTCAGCCAGCTGCTTAGTGATTAAAGTTTAATTGCATGATGATTAGTTTTCATTAGTAAGCAATTAGCATTTAACAGCAGTCTTGTATTGCTAAAGCTATGGGTGAGCACAAGTGGCTTGAGCCATGTAGAGAAGGTACAGTAGGCACAAAGTTGTTTGGGGAATATAGGGGTGGGAATTCTGGTGTTAGTTGCCCTCAACAGCTCATTCCTACTGCAGCGTTCATCCAGGAGGGGAGATAGAAGCAGGAAATGGAGCAAATGGCCAAAACTGCACAGCCTGGGCATAGGGCACAGAGACTGTCCGTGAATTAGACTTCATGTGGACACCTATCAATAATTTTCCTCAAATGGCCCTTTGAAGTTCCGAGCTGCTCTCACAGTAATGCTATTTTCAGTCTTATCCCACTCCTTGCCACATCTAGAACCCTTTTTTCAGAATCCCCCCTGAATTTGATGAAATTCTAATTTTTACTGTAATAGCAGTCCTTGATTGCTTTGTGCCACAGTGGGTTAAACTGGCGGAAAGATGACCAGAACGCAAGGGCTGGGGGAAGTGTAACAAGGTGAGTGAGGGTAGAGGGAGGTAGGAATATAGTAAAAGGTCAAGGCTCCTTCTCTGCTAAAGGTACAAAAGAGTGAAGAGTGTCCCCTTGTGAACCACTTCTGCTTCACTGAAGAGTCTGTTGTGAAGATGAAATATGGTGGTGATTTCATCTAGGCTGAGTTCGGGTTGTTAGAAACCATTCTTCTCCCCCACGCCTCCCCTTCTGCCAGCACTACTGCTCTGTGACTGAACCAAGTTAGGCAGCTGATCTGGCCAGCAAAATCTTCCCCCCTTCTGATCCTTATTTTTATCAAGCTAATTTTTTGGCTGGACCACCTTTCTTGACTCTGTGTCACTACTGATACAGGGAAATGCCGCAGCTAGGGGAATGAGGGTACAGCAGGTTGTACAAGTACAAACTGAGTCTTAAAATGGTCTGGATGTGAGTGGACTGGTGAGACCGTGAGTTCAGATTGGAAGTTTTTCCAGAATTATATTACTAATTAAAGAACTAGTAAACTCAATAAAAGGTACACTTCAGAGTTTGTCTAAGGTGGTTCTCGTATGTGTGTAGCTTTGCAGCATTTATTACTGATGTCATAGAGTCATAGAATGGTTTGGGTTGGAAGGGATCTTAAAGGCCTCACCACCCTCGTAGTGAAGAATTTCTCCATTATCTAATCTAAATCTACTGCCTTTCAGTTAAAGCCATCACCCTGTGTCCTATCACTACATGCCCTTGTAAGAAGTCCCTCTCCATCTTTCCTGCAGGCTGCCTTCAGGTACTGGAAGGCTGCTATAAGGTCTCCTTAGAGCCTTTTCTTTTCCAGACTGAATAACCCCAACTCACTCAGCCTGTCCTCGTGGGAGGGGGCAAGCACAACCATTTAGTTGTCTAGACATATGAAAAGGAGGAGTTTTTTTGTTATTATTCCATGATTTAGAAACACTAGGGACTGGATGCTCCTTTCCCTCCTCTGGCCAATTTTTCCAGCCAGAGTAAGCTAAAGCAGGCATTTCTCTTCAGTTAAAACGACTGAAATAGCTGCAGATTCTTTGGAGAAATTCTATCAGTGCTCAGGGTGTTACTTTAATCACGTAGATCTACTTAAGTTGTCTTCAGACTTGCTGAACTGTTGGTTAGAGTAGACATAACAGCATAGGACTTAGTGTAAAATACCAGCACTACTCGAAACACAAAGATCATGGTGAGTAGCAAAGCTGTGCAGTTTGTCAGTACCTGAGCTATCAGTGGTAAAAATAGATTGCTTTTGCCTACGTGAGGTCTGGTTGCACAAGTGATTGTAGCATAAATACACTAAGTTTTACCTCAACCAGCTAATTTTTGTTTGTGTCCTAAGCTTTCCTTCTGTTTGAGAAAATATTGAAGGTTGATGTTAAAAAATGGTTGTGCAGTTTTCACTTTCTAATGATTGGGGAGGCACTCTTCATCAGGGAACGCAGTGATAGGACAAGGGGTAACGGTTTCAAGCTGAAAGAGGGTAGATTTAGATTGGATATTAGGAGGAGGTTTTTTACTGTGAGGTTGGTGAGGCACAGGAACAGGTTGCCCAGAGAAGCTGTGGATGCCCCATCCCTGGAGGTGTTCAAGGCCAGGCTGGATGAGGCTTTGAGCAACCTGGGCTAGTGGAGGGTGTCCCTGCCCACGGCAGGGGGGTTGGAACTTGATGATCTTTAAGGTCTTTACCAACCCAAGCCATTCTGTGATTCTTTGTGAGGGTGTTTTTGGTGTTTTTTTGTTTGTTTTTTCTGTTTCTGGGTCCTTGCGTGTTTTCTTTTGATTTGTGCTTAGGTTCCCTTAGTTCTCACTCAACAGTGTATTTTTTTTTTCTCATGGCTTATAATTGACAAAATGTGGTTTTGTTGGTACTTTGCACTATACTGCTGATACCTACATATTTTCTTGCACCTCTGACTCCTGTATTCTTACTGAGAATTTAGGCTTGCGAAGTTTCAGAAGGTTATTATTGATGATTAAAGGAGACTGTCCAGCTTCATAAAAGACATAGTACTAAGGGAGGGTAAAAAGGAGGAGGGTGTCCTGGCATGAATCTCTGAAATGGTGACTTTCTCTAAAAAATACTGCTGCTCAATGTGAAACAGAGAAGAAAAAAAAAGCAGGTTGGGTTGGGAGGGAAAGGCAACTTCATGTACTTGAATTCAGGTTTGAGAGCTGTGAACTTTACCAACCTTGTGCCTGCGCTGTCAAAAATTCCCTACATGGCCTTTGACAAGTCAGTTAATTTTTCTGTCAAGTAGGCTTTAAAACCACTTATTTTTGTGACCATTAATACAAATTTGTAGGGTGCTTTGAAAATTCGAAGTACAGTATGTGTTTAAATTGTCAGATATTTTTAATTAAATTGGAAGATAGGGAGCTGATACAAGGTTGTGTGTTTTGGTTGCATAGATGTAATGGGAGGAAGCTAAGTTTAAAATTTGTTCACCTGTCATGTAGAATCAGGTCCACAGAAGATAACAAAAAAGTTGTGTTATGTGTTCATCTGCTGTTAAGCTTTCTCTTTTCTTCTAGAAAGTTAAAATGCTGAGGTTCCTAATTTGAATGTACTGGTACCATATGTAAATTAATTATTAAATTTAATTGTTAAGTGTTTTCTGGGGGAATAACTTTTCAAGCTAAATTTAATAACTAATATTTCAAGGCTGATGCAATGCATAACCAACACTTTCCAAAAAACAGCAATTTTTTTTTAGATGTTAATTTTAGGGAATTGTTTAGGTTAGATTAGAAAAATTCCAGTACTCCCATTATAGGTACATAAAACTATTTTGTGAGGTTTTAATGCAGTCTAAAGTTGTATACTTAAATTTAATTATTCCTCCTTTGAAGTGTCGACACATTATCATTGGGCAGAATAAGGATTCTTTAGTGATGCCACATGGTACTATTCCTCTAAGCAAAAAACTGTAGAGGCAATTCCTGGGGAACAGGAGTTTTGAGTAGTTGCCTGTAAATTCGGTTTTCTGGATAAATAGCTTCAAGGGTGATACCAAAAGAAGAATTCTCTAGTCAGAGTCTCTTAAGCTGTCTAACAAAGAAGACTTTACTGCTGACTTACTAGCCCTACTTTTGGGCTAGAGCCTTCAGAAGATGGAGGAATAACAAGTGAGAAGAGGATGTACCTGTATAAAATAAATTAAAAACAAAACAAATATGCCTGTATCCTACAATTTCTGTCTCAGGTGAAAAAAGATTGTAATTTCCCTTCGATCTTGCACAGTGACTTGTTTCTAGTAGTCTATGGCTTATACCAGTCCTTTTTATCTTACTATAGATTCATCTAGATCTATAAAAACTGAAGATGTGGCTTGCAAATAGTTGATATTATTGCCCTTACCATGATTCAGCAGTCTTCTGAGCTTGAAAGATCTTCATTAGTGGTTTTTTTTTTTCCCCCCCTCTTCAGATCAGGGGAGAACTACACAGCTCCTTTATCCTTAGCCAGAGGAAGCTCTTCTCCTACAAGAGCAAGATTAAGGCTGTCCTTTAAGGAAACTACTGACAGTGCCTCAGCTACTTTGCAGTATCCTGCTGGAATGCCATCCTGCCTTGGACTTGTGCTGCTGTTTATATTCGCTGCTGCTTCAAAGCTGCTGCTGGCTCATACAGAGTTTTCCTGCATTGTGTGTTTCTACCAAGCCATCTGACCCTAGATATTTTTGAATAAGTTCAGTTTAGAATTCCTTAAAAGTAGCCGTTCTTGTAGTGGGCAGTTTAAGCAGCATGTATATCATTATGGTTTGTAGGTTTTTTTCCTGATGATTAATGAATAGTGAAATAACATATGCTTCCTCAAACCTGTTCAGATTTTTTGCTAGCAAATGTTATTTTATGTAGAGCACCTCCTCTGTATCTGAGGTAATTTCATCAATATGTGACACTAATTTGTTTAGTTTTCCTCAACTGTGATTGATTATTTATTCTTGTAGTTCGTTAGCTTGTATCTTCTTTTCAATTTTTTTTTTAACACTGATGTGTTACTTGACAGCTTTTCGCTAAAGAGAGATGTACCAACTCACAGGCATTTCTCCTTCCACAAGCATTGCACCTGTACCTCTTGTCTTGGATTAATTTGACTGGCTGTTGCTCATCTTTGGGTGCTTTTCCTGGGTGGTAGCAACAGCCACCAGTGACCTTAGGAATACTTGTGTGCACTTTGCTGCTCAGTGTTAGAGCTCTGCTGCCAACTGCAGCTTCAGCAGCCTTCTGGAGGGAGCTGTCTTCTTGTTCTCTCTTTAACAGTGTTGCGTAGTATTTTTGTTTGCTACCCTTCTTCTAGAGAGAGAGGTTGTTCATTTTCCAGTAAGATGAGCATTCTACCTTTTTTACCTATCTTTACTTGCAGTCGAATACATTTTTATTGTGAAATGGGAGTGGCTCTTTAGGCCTCCATTTAGGGATTGTTATTATTATTAATAAGTAAACATCCATTTGGAATACTGTTACAAAATTTTTTTTCTAAACTATCATTTTTGCTTACCTACTTTTGCATTCATATGCTGGCTTCCTCTTATGCCTCAAACATGTTACTCGTCTTTATTTTTATCTGCCTTCGTCCTGCTTCTTTTTCTTCTTTCAGTTTCAAGAACTTATGATCTGCTTCCAATCAGTGCATCCTGGCTAATTCTATAATCTCCTAAATGAAGTGCTTCACTTTCAAAATCCTGCACGTTTACCTTTGTTTTCCTTCACACATTTCTTCAAAGCCCTTCTTGTCTGGGATTTCTGCTGAACAATTGGATGTGCTTAGCCTGCTGCTGTGATGGACTCTGCCCAGCACTGCTGGCTCAGTCTTAGCATTCTTATTTCATCCCTTTGCATCCACCAACGCTTTGTTTTGTATTACCAAGGTGTCTTGCACAGCAGGGCTCTGTTTATGATGAGGGCTTGCACAGATTATTACAAATAGTGACAAATGGTTTATTTCTGTCCAGTGTTAGAAGTCTTTTGAATTGTTGGCAGGGGTGGGTTTGTTCTGTACCCTTTCTTGTGCCAGGTTGCATAGGTATTTAATATCTTGTCAAAATCTTTTCTGTTTGCAGTTTGCCTAGCTTAAAAGCATTTCCTTGTTTTTAAGCCTTTACAAAGATTTTGTTTCTGTTGAATCCACTGCCACTAACAAGATGGTAATTATGTCTTTAATGAACTAGAGCTGTTTTTTCTTTGAGCCTTTTATTAAATACTAAGCATCATCTCCTTTTTTTTTCTTTGACTAGAGAAAAACTATTTCCATCGTGCAGTTTGCCTCTTGAAAACAAATTATTTTAGTTTATTGAATTTCCTTGTTTATGTCACTTTTTTCCTTGTTTATGTAATTTTTTTCCTTGTTTATGTCACTCCAGTCATTGATATTCAAAGATATTGCTTTACAGGGGAGAGCTTTGTGTAATTATTTAATTTATTCAAAAATGTGATGTTGCTTTGTTTTAAGGCAACTGTATGGTGTTGTTTTATACTGTATTCAGTAGACCTTGTGCTAAATAGAAATTCACCTTATATTTGGATATTTCCTGTTATCACTACCCAAGATGGCTGGGGAAGAAATATAGTACTGGCAGAAAATCCAACTGGAATAAATGTTCCTTCTTGCTGACTGTGCTGTTTCCACAACTCTGTATGTCCTTATCGCATAATCACTGCTTGAAAATTTGAATTTCTTTTTCCTCTGTTAAGTCTGCTCTTCTATCTTTCAGACCTTTTTGTAAGTAAATTGCACTTACTGTTGCACATTTAATTCCCCAAATGAATAGCCAAGATAACATAAACTGTATTTTTTTTTCTGCTGGAGTTGCATACTTTAGCAAATTCAAATCCCTGTACTTGTAAGTGGTTGTCTGAAATGTTTCTCTAATTCAGGGTGGCTCTTTGTCATCAAAGGAAACAAGATCTACACATTTCTTATCATCTTGGACTTGGTAGTCTATGTATTATTTTAATATTCTATTTAAAATATGAAATGAAAGGTGTGTCCTTAGCCTGCTTAATTTGAAATCAAGCATGCTGTTTCATTACCATTTAAAGTTACTGTTTTTTGTCAATTTTTCTAAATCTGTTTCACTTAACCATAAGTTAAGTATCTAACCTCTGTTCTGGTTCAGTTATGCTTGGTCCTTATTTAATTTGTTTTT
>NW_010098649.1:41162-44077 GCF_000699245.1 Pterocles gutturalis
TCTCAGCTTTTCACCAGTCTCATCTCATAGTGTACATTCATGCACAGTTAAGCCTTTGATCACTCCACCGAGTGAATGAAACACTTAGGCTTGTATGGAGTAGTTAACATGACTTTATTGCTCAGATGAAATGTCAGCCCTTTTGTATAGTGTTACAGTTTAGCTCGACTTTCCTGTTACGGAGGTAAGACTGAAGAGTCTTAAAAATTTGTAGCCTAACAGTATAATTTCTGGGTACGTACACCCTTTTTAATAATCATGGGGTGTTTTTATTGTTCATTGTGGAATTTCACAATCAAATCTCTTGGTCTGCAGACGAACTGCCATTCCAGGCAGATGCAAGATTATGTTTTGTTGTGCTGTCTTCAGCAACGGCCAGGATCAGTTTATCTTTGGAGATGTGTAGTAAACCAGGCATGTGCAGAATGCTACTTGCATATTTTCTCCCTCCTTTCAGCAATCACAGCTTTAGAGTAGTATCTTTCACATCACCGTGTGTGTTTAACAGGCAGTGGCATACCTGTCCTTGATGAATTTGTCTAATCTGTTTTTGAACTTGCAAGCTTTTGGCCAGTGCAGCATTCTTTGTCAATGACTCTTAATTATTTGTTATGTGGGAGAAAAGCAGACTTATTTTAAATTGAAACCTGTTATTTGCTCATCCTTCTTAGAAATGGCTAAGAAAAATTCCCTTATGCATACCATATTTTATTTTGTAGATCTCCAGTCTCCCTTCAGTTACCTCTTTTTCCAAAATCCTCAGTCTCATAGGGAAGGTCTTCATGTTCCTAGTTGTCTCTGTGGTCTGTTTATTTTTTTTCCTCATCTGTTTATTAATAGGGTGACCAGGATCACACAATATTAAAATGTCAGGATAGTACAAGAGTAAGAGATAAACATAATGAAGGTCTGGGTTTCATTATCATTTCCTCTTCCTAATAATTTCTTATATTCTGGCTGTCTTTTTTTCTGGTTGCAGGGACTGCACGATATTTCTGTCCAGGATGACTACTAATACCTTCCCATGAGTAGCAGAAGCTAATTTAGAGTCTGTCATCATGTATATGCATAGGTGAAAATATTTTCCCCATGTGTATCACTTTGCACTTAACAATGTTAATTTTCATCTCAATTTTTTCATATAGTTATCCAGGATTGTGAGATGTTTTTGCGGCTCTTTAACATCTGTTTGAGATCTGACTACCCTGGATAATTTTACAAACTTCACAAGTTTTCACACCTTATTGTTCACCCCCCTTTTCAAGAGTCTCTCTAGGTACAGTTGAATAGTTAAGTGTCTGCATAGGACCTTAGAAATTTTTGCTGGCAAGCCAGTCATTGTCAAAACTAACCATTTATTTCTGTTCTTATTTTTTCTTCTTCCTTCGAGTTGAGGGAAATACTATGCTCTGTTCTTCATCTCAAGTGCTTCTGTTGTACTTTAATCGATTTTGTATGTGTTGAATAAGATTTTCCTTTTTTAAGATATTTTTCAGTTCTTGTATTTCTGATGGAGTTTTTTTTCCATGCCATCCATTTTGAGCTGCGGCTTCCCTTTGTGCTTCAGCAGCTCATGCAGTACTGCAGTTCTGACTTTTTACTGTTTCCTAATGCAGCTTTATTAGCATAGCATCTTCCAGATCATTGGTTTGCCTGTTTGCTGAAATCTTGGAATCTAAATTTGTCCTTAGTTTCTTGAGTTGAAGATAGCTGCCCAATTTTACTTCATTTACTATTTTTTCTTTATTTTTGCTTGATTTGCTTGCTACAGGAGTATATCATAATTGGCAAGAGGTACCTTTTAATAACGCAAGTTTCAAGGACTTTTATCTTTCTAATTGTGGGGTTCATTTTTCTATCATTCTGTGCCTGGTTTTTGGAGAAATTAAATTGTTTGTTTGACAGGAAATGGAAACTTAATAGTTCTGTATCCTTTGGTACTGGTTGTTATCTCTAGCCCCAGTCACATAAGCACATTTTTTCATTAACCAGTATCTTCACATGAGAGTGAAAGTGTTGTTTTCCTCTCTTACTTCCCAAAAATGTCTGCCCACCCTGCTTTTTTTTCATCTCGGTCCCTTTTTGCAGCTGTCTTACAGAATCACTTATTCCCTCCTCCTGTAACAAAGAGTACAAACATTTTTTTAGTTTTCCTTGTAGCTTGTTGGAGTAAGTTGTCTCTCTGCATCCTGCTTTCCAGGAAAGAGAACACGGCTGCCTGCTGCTTCTGTTGCCCTTTCGCCTGGATATTAAATCTGAGCCTCTGCCTAGCCTGCCAGCTGTTTAATCAGAAGCAGTCAGAAGGCCCTCCTTCCTAATATTGCAGCTGAGTCTGAAGTCCTCATTATCTTACATCTGCATTTGTGCAGTGCAATTATACAGAAGCAATTATTTTCCTAAAAGCTTGTAATTTAAACAGACGAAGGAGAGAGTATGAAAAATGCATATGACATGTAAAGTGAAGACTTGTACCTGTATAATTAATGCTACATATATTCCATTTTTTGCTTGCTTTTCTTTTTTAGTAACCTTCAGTTGTTGCTTTCCGTTTTATTCCGTTTATGCATTCTTCACACTGGTATGCAAGAAGGGGAAAAACAAGGAGATACCTAGAAAGCAGAGGAAAAGGGAAGAAAGCAGAGAGCAAAGGAAAAACTGGTGCTTGGAAGAGAGGAAGTTAGAATGAGGCCTGAGTGTGGGGCGCAGGTGAGCAAAATGAAAGAAGTAACCGATCTGCAAGAAAAAACTCTTTGGATTATAGACAGTGGAAAATATGATACAATTGCATCTGTTGTGAATGTCCTTGCTTAAACTGCTTTGGTAATTGTTCCACAAGAAAGATAGTGGAGCAATCATCTGAAAATGCCTTATATTAGTTTTAGACAGAAGCAATTCACTTCTGCTTCTATTCCTGC
>NW_010098649.1:44089-60213 GCF_000699245.1 Pterocles gutturalis
GGCTAGTCTGGAGGCTCCTGTCCTGCCACCAGCAAAACCCTGTCCACTGTGGGATTCCAGTACTCCTGGATAAAGACATTATCTTTGTCAGTGCAGAACTAATGAAGGTGTGTGTTCTACTTGAGCAGCTTGAGGCACTTCCTTTCACAAGCCTAAGAGCTTGTACTTGGTTGGAAGGAGGGGGAAAAAAAACTAATTAAAAAAAACCTCTGAAAGCGAAAGAAATAGCTAGTGGTTGTTTTGGTATTTTGAATGAATTGGAACAGCTCTGCTGCTGCTGTTGTAGCTGTCCCACTGCTTTTCACACTTGAGGTTGGGTGTTAGGTAGACAGAGAATGATGAGCTGTAGCAAGGAAGAAATGGGCTGCTAATAGCATGGAGAGGTAGAGACAATGTATCTGGCTTTAATACTATTGATAATTTAGTTCAAGGGAATGGAGTATCTCTTCTAAATGGCACTTTTCAGTCTCTCCAGCCTATTCTAAGTGAGATACATGTTTTTTGTGGCCAGAGATGAATTGTGGAGATGGGACCTCTGAATCAATCTTTAGTGTGGGTCTTTTTTTTTTAGCATCTTTCCCCCTTCACGCATCATCCCCCCCCCTCCCCCCCCCTTTTTTAATTTAAGCCAAGAGTTGATTAGATGTCTGGCAATGATTACTATCCATCGGCACCTCCCACTAGGAGCACACTCCAAGTACCTGCCTTCAGCTCTTTAAAGCAGGGAAGGTTAAGAAGGCTGCTTACTGAGTAAAAGGAATTTCCCTTCCCATGAGAGCTTGAGTGCTGTTTCCCTGGTTAAGAATGCTATAATTCCTTTACAAGTGACAAGGAGGCTGCTACCATCTGCTGGTGAATGGCTGTAGGATGGTGGAGTTTGGTGAAAATTTGCTCATGGACCAAAGAGAATGAGTAGTGGTCATTAAGCCCAATTCAGACATTTCCTGTATGAAGTTCCGTGATTTTATTTTGGTTTTAGAATGCTTTCTAGTTGTAGTGCACATATTTTATTTTCTTCTTGTTTTTGTGCTGGTTTTGCTGAGCAGCTGTGTGTTGCCAGCTGGGGTTAAACCACGACAGTCCTGAAATATATGTACATATAAGGACAAGGGTTCTGACCAAAGCCACAAAGTACTAGCAGGAACTATGCATCTTTTCATCTTTTAAGGCACAGCAGTGATTTCTTGCAAAAGAAGACTGAGACCACAGAGAATATTTTTAATCATTTTGTTCTGTCTTTCTAGAAACACCTGGATATATTTGGAAACTACGTGGCAGGACATGATGGTAGTCTTTTTCAAAGATTAGGTGATAGACTTGTCAATTGTTTTAGAACCATACAACTTTGTAGGGTGTATGCTTTGTTCAGCCACTCTGTGTTGTGTCAGGAAGGAAGAACTCAAAAGAAAAGAGTAGTTATTGTGTATGTGGTTCCCCCAGCTTCCTCTGAAAGAAGCAGATGGTTGGGGGTCCCAGGAGATAGAAGAAATGGGGCCATTAGACTGTCAGTGGCTTGTGAAAAGCAGAAGCATTTGCCAGAATGGAGACTTGTTCAGCAGCAGGGGAGCCAGGAGCAGCAGATGATCTCTGCCTTGAGCAGTCAATGGTATTGTAGTCCGCTGGGGAATTGCTGTTGTGGGCGTAGCTGCAGGTCACCTTGGTAATAATCTAGCTGGTCTGGCAGACTGAAAAAAGGGAAATGAAGGCTTGATGCTTATGCTCTAGCATCTTAACCTACCCATTTTTCCTGTCTAATCAGTCCTAACTACAACTGATTTGAAAGTATTCTGTATCCCTACAGTGTGCTACAGGCACACTTAAAATTCGTCAAAATGCCTGTTGTGTTTCTGCTACAAGTTTCAGAATAGCAAGATGAACCATGCTAGATGCAACAAAGAATAAGTTCAAAGACTAAATTAACATTTGGAAAAGTATCAGAAATTCTCCTAGGGGTCTTCCTGTTTTCAGTTGTATCACACAGCACACTCTTTTAAGACATGCCTTTTTAGTTTTAAGAAATATTTTACACAGATGAAGTTTAATCTCTACTGTTGTAGTTCTTATGCTCTTCTTGACTGCTCTGTACAGGACACAGTGTTCTGGGGAAGAATGACCTCTTCTGTTGCAACAGTATGATGGTACTTCAAAGACGAGATAAAGTGGAGAGAACAGAATGCCTCTAAGGAACAAAACTAGGAATTCATATCTGTGTTCAAAAAGAATAGTCAATTTGGGTTCTGTCCTGTTAGAATAATTAATCTCAGTCAGCCACATCTAAAAGTGAGAATAAAGCATACAGGTAAGGAGCTCTGGTTCAAAACTACTCAAGCTTTACTTTGTGAATGCTTGGCATAGGTGAATCTGGGACTATTGCCAGTACATAATACTCTTCTAGGGCTGACTTCATAGCCAGGACAAGACATTTTCTGTACATGAAACTTGGTTTTACTCCCATGAGAGAGTGAATTGCATTGCACTTTGGCTAGAGGTCTATACGTTTTGGTGTGCATTTGGATATTGGTTTTGAATTTTTTTTACCTTTGGAAGCAAGCATTTGTATTCTGACAGGCAAAAATAAGCTACTTGAGTGTCCCTTTCTAGGCCTTAAGGATACTTTTCTTGGATCATAAATACTGCAGTAGTTTGTCATGATATACATTCACTGCTTAGAAGATAGACGTGATTTAATAGGAAGCGCTGAAGATCAGGCTCAGGATGCTTCAGCATAACTGAAGAGAGAAGGCAGTATTTGAGACTGCGGTTGTAGATGTCACGAGAACTGAAGTCTCACAAGCTTTTCTGTTAGTTGCATCTGCTTTGATTTGAAGGGGGCTACCTGGTTTATGGCTGGAGCTAGTTTTGCTTTCATCTTCAGTCAGTCATTTAAATACAAACTATAGTCATCTCTGCATAGCATAGAACAGTAGGAAGAGCAATGACTGTCAGATACTCTGTGCTTTTTGAAATATTGTAATCAAAACCATGTTTACTGTGCAGAGCAAGGAACTTGCTCTGGCTGTTATCTTTAGCCACATCTATTCTGCAGACCTCCAATGCCATATGTATGTTATTCAGGGATTTGAAGAAGTGTGGTCCGGCTGATGTGGCCGTCTTGGCACATAAGCCTCCCTGTACGGTAAAAAAAAAAAAACCAACATGCTTTTGTCTACTGCCAGGTGCACTGCTGGCTTGAGCACATCTGTTCTGTGTGCTGTACAGGTGTAGCTTGCTGATAGTGTTAATAGAGCACATGCAGTTCGACACTAGCTTTTCCAATAGACAAAGAGGTTTTTTAGATCATATCATATCTCTGTGGTTTTCAGTGACCAAAGGCAACTTCTTATAGCCTAAATTTAAGGGGAATTGTACCAGTTAGATGAGACCTTATTGTAGTGTTGCTTGTGTTTATTAGCAAAACCAAAATTCCTGTGTTTCTGAAGTATAACTGAAAAGGTATTGTAGGTCATATTTTCTTTTTCTGTCAGTAGTTTATTTGCATTTTAATTTTTAAATAGTAGTGGTCCCTTAGCCTTTAGTGGTTTCTGCCATTTGTGCCTTGTTTTCTTTTTTAGAAGGGAGAAATGTCAACCTGTCAGAAATTGGCTTTCATCAGAATGTTAGATTAGTTAATGAAAAACACTTACTGTATACATTCAAGAAATAAAGTTTGCTGTCTGAATGAGATGCACAATAGGCCTACTTCCTTGTGTCACTCCTTAAGTCATTCAGTATGAAGTAAATGGGTGAATGGCTTTCATTCTGCTACTTTCACGTATGTCTGATAATACGGGTAAATACATCACTGACCAGTTGAGATAATAAGATTTAAGAAGTGAAAATTGAGTGTAGTCATCAGATGAGTCTTACTGCTTTGAAAATAAATGTATGAGCATCTTTGTAGCACTGCAGACATTTCTTTTGGACGTGTGCCATTTCTGTGATGGTGAGGTATTTTCCCTTGATGGCATCTTCTGTTCCCAATAAGCACCTCTGAAAAAAATGTTCAACTTGGTCTTGAACTTCTTGGACTGTTAGTGATAATGACAATGATGTAACCAAATTACTTTTACACTAATGGTATCTTCTAAATCATTCTTTGTCATGCTAATTGTCATTTTAAAGCTGCTGTAGATTCAAAACAGCTCTTCAATTTTAACACTGATGTCATTGTCAGGTACTGAAACATAGTGAAATGGATTTGAGAAATGTTTCAAGTTCTTTCTGAATGGTTGGTTCAAACATTTGGTATCACTTGCCTGGTTAGCACAGCTGAAAAGCTTGTCTTTTGAAAGAGCTTAATGTTGTTTCCTTGTTGTGTATTCAAAAGGCCTTTCTTTGTATGGTGTGGGAAGATACCATCTACCATCGTGATACTTGAGAAATCTGTGCTGGAATGTGGTTGATAAAGTTCCCAGGAAAATATAGGTATTTGGGAAGATGATTGTGGTCTTTATCACCATTTCTTTTGTTTCCCTTTCAGAAATGTTCCCATTGCCAGGAACCAGGAGCCACCTTAGGCTGCTACAACAAAGGCTGCTCCTTCCGATACCATTACCCATGTGCCATCGATGCAGGTACAAGTGACGTGCTAACTATATTTCATGTTTCTTCAAAACATGATACTAAATAATTCCAAGGTACTTTGCAATATAAATGGTGAGAAATGGCATCAGATAAACAGTGTACAATAACATGTTGGACAAGATGGAACTTGTAGTGAAAAGGAATCTACCTGAAAGCGTAGGAAAAGCCCGCTTTTGGGGAATGCAGCTATAGTGACTGAAATTTGGCTGCTGTATGAGAACTGACCAGTCTTTCTTGTGAAAAATAGAAACCCTTTATTAAAAGGGTACAAGTAGCCAGAAAGGCGTTTCCCCTTTCAGGGTAGTCATAGTAATGATTTCAAGTGCAAAGTGTTTGTAGACTCATCAGTACCACTTGCAGCACTAACTTCCTTCTCCCTTTTTAGAAGCATTTGAGCCAGTCTCTTGAGTAGGTCAGTTTTCATCATTGGACAAGCTGATGGTTTGGATGTTACGCACTTAGGGAGTTTGCTCCTTTTATTCAGTGGTCAGAGGAAGAGACTGGAGTTCTGTGTTTGCATTTTAGAGATGAATCGTCCCCCTGATATGAACACAGGTTGTTTAGAAGACAGGACAGTTGGTTGCAGGATAAAAGCATGATTCAAATGTTTTTATTAGAAGTCTGGAAATTAAAACAGCGAAAGATTTGGATTGTGTAGTTCTCTGAAAGGTCTCGCCTTTTGAGACTGAAGGGGAGGGTAGAAAGGAATGCTACCTAAGCTGTGTCATAACTAATTATAAAAATTATCTCCCAACTAGAAGCCTGGGGTTGTGAACTGACATTTTGTAGGCAATAGTGAAAGTTTTTCATGGAGATAAACTTTATTCTTGGGTGAAAAATCCCAGCTCAGAATAAATGATGTATCACTATTTAGTCCTCTCTACCTCACTTCTCTTATCACGCAAAACTTAGTCTGATAACAAGCAGATAAGGATTCAAGATTACAACTCCTGAATGGCAGATTATTGCAAGCTTTCTGTTTGTTATCCCACTTCCACAGCAGCCCACTTGTTTCACCACCTATTTTATGGTGTTTTTTAAATGTTACAGTATTTGAAGTAGATGTGCTCATTTCTGAATGAATGCATTGCACCTCCCACTGTGAAATCCCACCCTGTTTGAGCACTGCATTTTATTAAAATAGAAATTGTTTTTATTAAATTAATACTGCAATGGAATACTACTAGTACCACAGTATAGATGGAGCATCCTTGATTTTACATTAAATGAGGATTTAAAGAAATACTGTTCAAGTTGCAAAAATCACACACTGAAAAAATTTCCAGAAATAAGGGTGTCCATGTAAGTTTAATGTTGGTCTCTTACGAATGTGTCTTATAAGAGAGTGTCTTATTAAAGACTGACATCTTTTTCCATAAGGCCCATATGTTATCCTCACTGATGCTGTATTTTATTTACTGCATGTGATTCCATCTCAGTTCTGAAAGTGGAACTGTGGAATTTATGTTCTAAACACACATCAAAATGAAAATATTGTCCCTTTCCTTCAGATATAGCTTCTTCATTACCTCTACTCCACTTCAGCAAATGTGGTAGGATCCTCCAGATGACAAATCTACTGAACAATCATGACTGATTCCCAAGAGCTGTTCTGTGTCATGCACAGAAGAGGCACTGTCCTGTACAAAAACTAGCATATAATCATACTATCTAGTCCATGTCAAGTGTAATATGTCTACCATATAATATGTAGGAGTGGGCTACATTAAATTTGGCTTTACCTTGTGTTTGTCTTGACTTTGCAACCTTTGAGGTTTTTTTAGACTAGCTTTTTGTGCTCCGGTTCCAAGGCTGTGCTTGCTTCAGTTTCTTTTAATTTTGTTATGAGACATCACGTTGTTGTATGGCCATTTGTCAGAGTGCACTATTCTGAGCTAATTTCCCTCCTCTGAGTAATATTGTCAGTAATAAATTGCAAGAGCTGCATGGAGGTGGGCTACTTGGACTTGTGAGTTTCACAAACATGCTTAAATAATAGCAGAGGAGTTGGTAAAACTGGTTAATCTCTGGTTTCATTCCAGGAAGAGTATGATTTAGGGAGAACAAAGACTTCTCTTTGTTTCTTTATACATTTTCCTTTCTGTTTCTTCCTCTATAGTCTGTATGCCTCCGATATGTTCTCCACTCTGGCTCTTCATAGCAGCCACAGGCTCTTTATCTAGTTGTCCTCAGGTTCCTCTTCTCAACTTTTTTATTCCAGTCTCTTTGCAAAACCCAATTCTTCCTACTCCTTTCTAACTTCTCCTTTGCCTAGTTTTCTAGCTGTCATTCTGTCTTCCTCCTGCTGCTCTTCCATCACCTCCTCCTCTCCTGCCTTGCTCCCTAGCTCTGTTTTTCATTTCTGGGCTTCTTGTCACAATTAACCCTGCTAGTCCTCATTTGTTCTTGTATATTGCCCTTCATCTTCTCTGGTTTACCTTTCTGTGCCTTATCCCACTAATTCTTCGTCTCCAGTTTTCTGTCTGAATCAATCCTGATTCGGTCTTGGCCTCCTGTTGGCACTCATCCTTGATTCTCTGCTCCTAACTTCTGCTAGCACTAGTCTCCTCACCTTGCTAACCTCCGCTGTTTCCCCAGTTCTAGATTCCTTTTCTCAGTAACCTTTTCACTTCTGCTGCCTTCTGGACCTGTGCTTCTCATTTTCAAGTTTTGAAATGGTCACCTCCTTCCTGCTCACCTCCAAACAAAAGTGTATTTGTTAGAATTTTCAAATAATCTAACTACTAAAATCTAAGAAACCTCTTCTGAGGACATGCAGATTAAAATCCCGTTCCCTCTTTGCAAAGAGTTACATTTGCTGATTTTGTAGTAAGCTTGGCAAAGGAATGCCTTAGCTAAAATTCAGGTCCTACTGCAAACCAGGGTATGTTAGTTTTTCAGAGAAAATTTGCTGGAATGTTTAACATGGGCAGAATAACATTTTCCAATAAACAGTTTTAAGGAAATGGTTAGGCTGCTTTAGCTGAGGTTTTAAACCAAAACAAATAAAAGAGCTTAGCTTGGAGTAAATTCTCAGCATTCAAAATTTCAGCCTGATGGTATAACAGTGAGAGACTTTGGTGGTGGTTGGTTTTACCTGCAGGTCTAGTCAAGCTGTCTTAATCTATAGCCGCGCTTCCAAAAAGTTTGTATAAAAGAAATAAGCAAGCTGTATGGAAAAGGACTTGATTTTCATTTATGCCCAAGCAGAAAATGTAGGCTTTCTTGAGAAGCAGATCAGCATTCTTTTCTCTCTCCTCAGAGTACTGTCTGCCTATAAACATGTTTTATTGGTTATGCAGTGCTGCTGTCTTTCCTGTAGTGATTCAGGTACAGCTATTTCTCAAATTCCTTGAGCTCTGTGGTAGTTTTGTTTGAAGTTGGCTGTCCTGCTATAAAGGATGGTGCCACCCTGCTTTATTGAGGATCTGGGACAGATCGTGAAACCTCAGAAGTATGTACTGATGTTTACAAGGGCGCTCAGGCTTTTGCAATATATATAACTGGTTTTGTATCTCAAAAAACCAAACCAAAACAAAAAAACCCAAAACATTAAAAACCACAAACACCAAAAAACTTGCTGGAGGGTTTTTTTTTTAGTGTATGTCAAGTCATAAACACTTGGTGTTTGAGTTACTGTAACATCACTGGAAGTGACCGTGCCTCAGCTGCGATGAGGTATGCACACTGTACTCCTGGGCAGTTGCGCTGTCAGTGAGTTTTTACCTTTGCATTGGTGTGGATTAGAAGTTAGTATGCTGTCAGTTGCTGTGTCTCATTTGAAAGACAGTACATTTTTGGTAAGGGACTGGAGGGTGAAATACCTCAAATGGACTTCAGTTACTTGGCAGTGCTGAAGGCTGGCCCTGCGGTGGAACTGGGCTCTGGCTCCCATGTTGATGGTCGACTTCCAGTCCCACCCTGGTCAGGAGCCAGGTTTAGCACCACTGTTGCTAACTGGCTGCTATGCAAGGCACGTGGCTTCATAAGCTGCCAATTTGTACATATGGATGCTTTTTAAATAGCCTAATTCAGTCTTCCTTTTAATCTCCTTTCATAGAAAGTAATCTTTGGCAATATAGGGCGCAAGAGAGCTGAACTCCTCTTAGCCATTTGCATAAAAATCAAGATCTGTAGTGCCACTTAAGTAATTTTTATATGGAAATTACTGTGGTTAACGTTATCTGTGTTTGGCTTTTGTTTGTCTAAATTTATAAAGAGCCTCTGATGCCTCAAGATAACTTAGTCCTAGGGATATCTCCATGGAAACAGGATCTTTGTTTTCTGAAATTTTGTATCCTCTCCCTCTGTTTGTTCCTCCGCACCTGGAGTCAGATCTTGATTGTTGCAGCACACTTGTCCTCACAACATGTATCATAGGCAGTTTCACATACAAAAGATTTTTGACTGCAAATTAGGAAAAGACCAGCAGCAAAATAAAATGAATTTTCAGAGAACGCAGATCCTGTGTCTTCAGAAGAATCGTTAAAGATGAGTAACAAGCAGTACACAGAGGGTGAGGAAAAGTGTGAAGCTTACAGAAGAATAATTGCTTCCATTAAAAATGTTTTAGGTTTTCTTTGACTACATTATGGAGAAAAATCTGTACAAAGAAGGACGAGTCTTGGTTCTTCTTCGTTTCTGCCACAATGAGCTGATCATAGCTGTGTGTCTGGTGACTTCATGATGAATTGTAATCTGTGACATAAAATACTTGGCACTGCTAACTGAAATCCAAGCCAGCTTTGTAATGATGAACAATTTTTTGCCTTATTGGTATTCAGCTGATTTTCTACGGTGAGCTGATGAAATTTTTCATAGTTCTGCCTTAATAGAAACAAAAAAAAAATTGCTATTCATTGGATCTGCTATTAGTATTTGCAACAAAAAATGCCAACCTTAGTAAGAAATTGAGCTCCATATGTAGATCAGGCATGAAGTATGAGGTTTCTGACAGTTCTTCCTGATCCTTGTATGATCTAGTTTTCTGATGTACTAGCTAGAAAAGTGTATTATTACCAATGTTGGGTTTCCAAGAAAGAAGAAAACTCCATCCTGTTCTAATATACTGTATGTTTTTGATGAGTGCTCTGTATATTTTTGATGATTGCTATATTATGCAGTGATAATTCATGCTGTAGTCTAAATGTACAATTGCTGCCCATATATAATGAGACAACATTTTATTTATTTCCTATTATTTGCTGTTGTTTTTAGCACGTTTGAAATGGTTATCTGTGGCGGGATGAAGGGTTTTACTCACTCCCCTTTGCTCTCTCAAATAACTTAGCCTATTGCATGCTGTTTCCCTTTGATTCAGGCCAGAGGCATTCATGTTGAAACATAAGTGTTTCATAGCAGAGGGATGCTCTGCCAAAGCTTGGGTGTCTAGAATGCTTTTCCCTCAAGCTTTACTTGCAGTCTCCTGCTGTCTGCTAAACTCTTCCAGCAGATTGAAACAGCAGGTAGCGCTGGTTATGCTACGTACTTAAGAGCGTTTTAAATTAGCACATTTTATTTACCATTGTGCTGCTTTACTTGCTAGGTATTTGGGTAGGTTGGAGCAAACGAAAGGTCATAAGCACCTTGCTGAATTCTCACCATGTTGGTCACGCTGAGAGTGGTGCATGGTGCTTGGCCAGCCTGCCTTCAGTGCATGAGGCAATTGCAAAGAATAATGTCAGAGGTTTGGGGCAGGTTGAGAGGTGGCTCTGCGGTTCAGGGTGCCCAGGGGAGGCAGCTTAATTCTCTCTGCAGTTGCCTCTGCTTTTTGACTTGGCTGTGAGGGTGAAATACAGGGTATCTGGAAGGCACAAATGGAAGGCAGAAAGCTGGTCGGCAGTGCTCCTGGTGTCGGCACAGCACTGAAGTTCTGTGAGCTGCTTGCTTGGCATCCCTTAGAGGCATCGTCTGGGAGGGAGGGTGAGAGAGGAAGCAACACCTACACTGGCAGTGCCACCTGAAGAAATGCTCTTCAAACTACAGTATTGCTTAATTTGTTCCTAAGTAAGCAGTTCTAACTAGGTCCCCCACTTTCCATAATAGGTTTAAATAATTAAACCATTTCTTAGATCATAGAAGCTTCACATACACGAGTCATGGAAGCAGATCCAAGAGCACCATGAGTGACCTGACTACTAGACATAGTGTCAAAGTGTAAACCGATCAACAGGATTTGGGATTGCAAATAAACTGTCATATACACACCCCTTCTTCCCCTGATGTTGGCAGGGCCTTAGGGTAAGGATGAAAGGCATTGATTTTCCTATGAAATATAAAGTAGGGATCGTCTGTTCTGATTGGATGAATGTGTCTGTCTTCTTGTGCTGCAGCAAGGAAGGCTGGAATAGCTGATGAAGTGGGTTGGGGTACAGATAGGGTTTGTAGACGTGCTGTTGTGATTCTTACTTGGTACAGAGGTTCGCAGAGACTGGGGCTACTTGCACGTGGATTGGTAATCCAGGTGATGTTGCCACTTGGGATGTTTACTAATTTCATTTGCTAAAATTTTGGGGGTGGAAAGGGTCAATCTACTAATAAGATAGTATTCCTAGAAGAGATCTTTGAAAAATATATACCTATGAGGCAAAATTAACACTTGATGTATTATTCAAGTTGGTTTTTTATTTTAAAAAAGTAATAAAATGCTGTCTTCTCCTCCTCTAGATTGTTTACTAAATGAAGAGAATTTCTCAGTGAGGTGCCCCAAGCACAAGGTAAGAATCTCCTCCTGCATTAGAGCTGCTTTTTGCTGCCCTCTTCTGGTATCTAAATTTGGGTTAGTAATTTTATACATGCATAACATCTGTTAGAGATGCTTTTAGATTAATTATTCTGTGATGTGTTCTTGGGGTATATTCTGAGGGCAGACATCGACTTAAGAAGAATATAGAGTTTAAGAAGATAAATGAAATTTTCCCCCTATCTGTTCAGCTTGTTCTTTAGGTCCTTGATGACTCTTTAGAAAGCCCAGCTTCATTTCCTGTCTTCTGTGATAGAATCAGTACACTGCTCGCTGTTTCTGTTTGAGTGCTACGTTGAAACTCGTAGGTTTTCTCCTTGGATTTACTGAGGATGCAAGAAGGAAGAAAAATGGCTCATGGAAAAGTTCCAACCAGTTTTTGGAAGCATTTAGACTACGTCGTGAACCCATGTAGCAATGAATCTGAAACAATCTTGTTCTAGTTTAGCGTTATTAACTAGACCGAGTCCTGCCATTCAGCCTACAATTTATATGTGTAGTTTGGCTCTTCAGAAGACCCATCATTGTTTTCAGGATGCTGCATCTGCCTAGGGTTTGGGCATTCTTTACTGAATGTCCCTATAGCCTGCAAACACAGTGGTGCTAAGAGCTGGACTGCTGTTGCTCTGTCTGTGTGGAGAGAGGAGACAAGGCAGACAGTACCTACTGTCTTGTACATAGAAGCAATATGATAGGGTGCTCGGAATACCCCCTGCTAGTCCACAAGGGAGGGTACATATCCAGGAGGCTGCGGATACCAGTCCACCAGTTTTAAATGCTCAGAAATATCCAGAAAAATTGCTATTCTTGTGGCCAATTGAGTACAACAGGAATTGTGCAAGAGTGTGGATGGCATATGCTGGAAAGTATATGATAATAGGGAAGAATTGTGTTGCTTGCTAGCAGGGATTAATCTCCATTTAGTCCTTGTCTGCAGATCTCTTCTCTGCCTAGAATTAGACTGACATCTGGTGGTCTTTTGTCTTCACAGATTGAATATAATCTGTCTTTTGTAAACATTAAAGAATTAGTCTCATGTTGCTTTCTGGATGTTCTACCACAATATGATGTACTTATACGCATGTATTTAAAATTCACTGGAAGATTCTGGGGGCATTCAGGCTGTTATCCAGCACTGGCCTACTTTTCATCATATAAAAGAAAATAAATTATTCTGCACAATTATTGAATAATGTTGAAAATGTACAGTGAGCTGAAATTGATGTGTTATTGCAGATCTTGCTAAACAAAAATGGGAAGGATGAACTTCCCTTACTGTGGAATGCAGCTACCCAAGTGCCACCCTCTGCCCACCTTTGAATACTTAACTAAAGAGAATAAGAAAGTTATGTCTTTGAAGGCTGTTTTGTTTTTGCTGCCCACTGCCTGAGGTATTGCAGGGCAACATAGTGTTAAAGCTTTTCATAGCTGACTTGCTGTGTATGCAGTGATGGTGCTCAAACTGTAAAAGGAAACAACCATTTTACAGAAACCAGAGAAGATACTGAGCAGGCACATTGGTTTCTAAAGTAATCTTGGGAGGCAGGAAGGGGGAAAACCGCTAATTAAGTTGATAAAGGTACTTCATGAGGCAATGCAATTTTGAATTTTATTCAAAAGTATCCCCCTGCAGATCACTTTCTGTATTGCGTCGAAAATGGAAATTCAATACCAGCAGCCTTTCTTTGACACTGAAGTTTGTTGGCTTTTGCTTAGTAATGACATGAATCATTTGTTTGAAGTCAAGCAGAGTTTTTTGCTTGGCTGTGACTCTGCCATTCCAGTGTGGTTCACTGATCATTATGGCTTGTTCCAAATCCTTCTGCAGGGCAGAATATAGCATCACCTCACTCCTTCCATTGTAGTGGTTTGAAAAAGGAGTTCCAGCCATTTGCGAGGCAGAAACAGCAAGGTTGAAATCCATTGCTCTAGGATGACTGGAAAACAAATTGCATTAATTTTTTCCATGATATGAACATGAGCAATTGAGAGGAAGAAAGACTTTAGACCATTTAAAACTATGTTTTTAGGTAACACCAGTTTAACATTAATAGCTAATTAGTAGCTGTCTAATACCTCATTCATCTGTCCTGTACTTAATGGGTGGAAGAACTAACTTTATAAATCCACTAACACTGAGTAAGTCCCCCAGTATAGTACCTCTTACTCTTTTTTAGTCCATGCCACACATCAGTAAATAGCCCTCATAATAATAAGTGGCTCCTGGAGAGCAAAGGTGCTTCTTGCCTCATTAACTGCACTTGACACTTCAGGCATAAGCAAGCTAAGTCCAGAGGGGACTGGTCCTGCCTTCCCCTGTGCTCCCCAGTGAGCTTTCCCATTTCCTTCTGTCAGCATTGATGCTTCAACCATCCATGTCGTGAATGTGCTACTTTTGCAAAATAGCAGCTTTTATCACAGGGAGAACACTGTCTGAAAACTAATCATCTTTTGAAGGGTTAGCTTCCTCTCACAAATCGAACTAGCTGTATGTCTGCATCACAGCAAGTGCTGTTGCAGCAGAACTGATGAGGATGCTGAGGCACTGAAGAGGATATAAAGGGGACAGGATACCTCACCATTTGGTGGCACTGCAGTCTTAGAATGTCTTAAGCCATCTGTGGGGCAATTTTAAGAGATGTTTCTCAGCTTGTGCTATCTTTTTGTGTTAAATTCTGTGTTTCTTTTAACCAGGCTTTCATATTCCAAACTCTTTACTTTTGTGGAATTGCCTGCTTTTGTCACAGGGAAAACTCTGTCTGAAAAATCTATGTCTGATTCCAATACTGACTTTTCTTTCTCTCTCTCACTTTGTGTGTTCACTTTACTCCTTTTCTCCCTCATTTTCTTTTTCCTCCTCCTTTTGGCTTGCTGGTTTGTCAGCCCCTCCTTCCTTGCTCTCTTCCCTCCTTGCAGAACAAGATGGTGAAAGGCAGCCTCAGCACAGAGCAGTCGGAGCGGGGGTGAGGGGGGAAGTATACTCCTGGGAATGGAAATAAAAGCAAGCACAGGTGAGTTGGGGAGAGTTTCCAGTTTCCAACTGTCTTCTTCTGTGGCTCCTTAACTCCAGTGCCTTCCTTATTTCTCTGAGAAATCAAGGTGCTCTTGTGTATATTCAGAAAATATGTAATGACTTTCATTTTTTTTTTCCCCCTGCTACCATTCTGTTCAGGCTAGTGACTTCACTTTTTTTGTATTTCCGCAGCAGTTCCTTCTGTTTAGCGGTGAGAGGCAAAGCTTGTTAGCTGTTACAACTGCCTGATTACTCTCCCAGCTAAACCAGTGACAGAAATCTCCTTTCATATTGCCATGATCATGTCCATAAGGATCTGAAAGTTTTTTTCCGTAAGTCTCAGACTAGTTAATAGTAAGCTTCCATGGAAATAAATAAATAAATTCATCAGTCTCTTGAATTTTGTATGTGAGGAAGAATTAATAATACTGATGAGTTCAAGATTATTGTAATCTTGATTCCCCTTCTTTCTGGAAATGTAAATACAGGGATAAGTAAATTAATTTTATCAGGAGCCCATTAACATGCCTTTCAGGCAAGCATTTTCCTCTATTTTGGAAATAGGTATGTATGATAGACGGTGGAACTATATCTACAAGTGGCCACAATTTAATAAGCTTGTAATGCTTACTCTGCTCCCGTACCTCCCCTCGTTCTGGATCCAAGGTGGGCTGTAGTTGCTGTAAGGCAGCAGTGCTGTGGAAAGCTGCAGTTGTGCTCTCACACCCCAACTCCCCCGCTGCTCTTCTTCCTGCCATCTGGGAAGTTAGTGAGGAATTCAATTTTTCTGAAACGACATTTTGTTATGTTAGCATCTGCGTAGGGTCATTTTGCTCATCTGGTTCACTCTGGCTGGGCAAATATCCTGGCATAAGGAGGGAGTAGGACAGAGGTGGGAGTCAGCACCCAGGGAATGGGATGAGGCTGGAATTTCTTATTCCGTTTCCACAAAATGCATTGCCATTCAGTGGCAACAGGGAGATCTAAATGAAATATGTTTGGTTTCAGATTAATACTTGTTGGCACCCTTTCCCATATACTGCAGCCCAAGAAGGTCTCTTGCCTTCATTTCACTGCTCAGTTGCATTTCTTACTCAAGCTAGTTGCTTCTCTCTTTTTCTTGCAGTTGTGCAGGTGAAGTTGCTCTTTCATGTCTGTTCTCTGAGCTGACTGTAGCAATCCCCTTCCCTCACTGCTGTTCCCTGGCTTCCCCAGTACCTCCTTTCCATAATAGTCTACCTGTGTTTTGAGTTAAGTAGTCGTGAAGTGCTTTTAATGGTGTTTCCTGTGAAGGATGAGAGATTAATCAGAGAATTCTGGGGTTTAGTGCAGTAGCAGAAGACAGATAGTGTTTCATATAAATACTTTGTAGACTGACTTGGTTTAGTTGTGCTGTGTTCTGTGATTTTTCATATTTAACAACATTCTTGCCTTGCTTTGGAGTGTTGTTAAAACAGTTACTATGCAAATAGTATTTAAAGTTTATTATTTGAGTAACTTTTTCCTTCCATGGTAAAGGTCATTGGGATTCTTTTAAGCTTTTCTTTTTTCCCTGAAGTGTAAAAGCAGTATATTAAAACAGTATGATAGTCTCACAGACATTAGAGAAGTCTTCTCAGTGATTTTTTGGCCATTTCTTTAAGACGCTGATGAAATGACTATGTCCCAGAGACCTTTACGCAGCTTTTTCCTGTGTTATTGTCCAGTGCTGACTCTTTTTATATATAAGAAGAATGTATTGGCTTAAGAATCATAAAATCATGGAATGGCTTGGGTTGGAAAGGA
>NW_010098650.1:0-8648 GCF_000699245.1 Pterocles gutturalis
CATATATATAATAAATATTTTTATTTAAATTTATCTATCAACATTTTTCAATGAAAAATTTGTAGCAGAAGTATCCTTTAAAATATGTGTCTATGCTATTTTACTACATAGATTTTATGTATGTATTTCACATTGCATATATCAACATCCATTTTTTTCAGGAGATAAGTTATTAAAATCTTGTCATCTTGTGTTGAAAATCACTACTACGTAAAATACTTCTATTTAGATAAAAAGATTAAGTTGCCCATTTAATGGGATTAATATACTGTTTAAAATAATTTACAGAGAAAGACTTTCCTCATTAATTAGGTCAAAAAAGGAAGCATTTTGTTCTGTGGGATAGGGGAAGGAAGGAAGCAGAGCAAGAGTGAATTCCATTTCAAGAAAACTGAATTGGCTCATTTATTGGGTTATGTCAGTTTTTCTTCCAGCCACCAAGTGAAATTTTAAAGGATCTGCTAGGCAGTTGGCCAGAGGAGGACTGCCGCAGTGCCCAGGCTCCTTCCCATCCCACTGGACCAGGAACCTGGCCGGCTGATTGCTCTGTAATTCTTTACAGACTGATGGTTTTCCAGCAGGTGGCTGGAAGAAAGGGGAAGATGGGCTATTCATACTTCAAAAGCCCAGTTTAAATTTCCTGGCTATTTAATAATCTGCCCATATTAACAAATACAATTTATGAAAAGTACGTATTCTATCAGAACATTATTGCAGATAAAACCTCCTCACCAGTTCTTTTTTAAAGTGAATTAGTGTAGCCCTTCTTTTAGCACCTGAAAGCATTGTGAAGGGATTCTGTAGGTTTCTTACATAGGAAGTAGTAGGCAGGTAAAGGCCAGGTGAAATAGTGAGAATGGAATTTTGAAGGAAAACTGAATAAAAATGGCAATGTTGAAATAACAGTTTGTGTAACAAACATTTAAAGCTGTAAATATTTCATATTTTATTCTTCCTCTAGATCAAGCTCCAATACAATTAAGTGAGCTGAAAATGAAGCAAAGCAAAGGTTAAAGCAATCATGTCTTGTTTTTTTTCCCCTTCTTGTTACAGGGCAAGTGAATTCAACTACCCTGACTTTACAAATTGTTCGAGAACAAGGATTTGTCGGAGAGATTGCAGTTCAGCTGAGCACCATGCCTAACTTTGAACTCCCCCTCTCCAACCAAGCAACAGAGAATGAGGATTATATACTGGAAAAGAAGACGATCATTATGGCAGAGAACACAACAATAACTTCTGTCGTAGTCACTATTTTGCCTGTGAGTAGTCCAACAACAACTTTAGCCAATAATGTCTTTTAAGGAAAGGGAAGGTGATACTGCTTTCATACCGGAAGGATTTAGCATTCTAGAAGTGGCTAAAGTTGTATTCTTGCCTCATCAGATGATTTTATGTTAGCAAGGGTTGTGTCTACCTTTCGAAAGAATTCAAGTACTCATCACTGAGAGTGAACCAATGTCTTTGTTTTGTTTTAATCCCCAAATTAAAGTATCATTATGACAAAAAATATTTTACTTTGTATGCCTCATAACAGATTTGTTCTGTGGTTCAGGAAATGTTATTTTTTTGCCAAAAAATATGTGTATTCTTTAAATATATTAAAATGGATGCATTGCTTTCCAAGTTCTGTCTTAGTTTCTGAAATCTAGGCACCTTTCTTACAGATAGGAGAAACAAGTGGCAGCCAGCAATAGTTTCCCCAGTTCTTTCAGATCTGGAATCTGACTGCCAACTTCAGTTTCTAAAACTCACCGAAGGTATTCCCTTTCACCTTTAATATGGTGTGAAGCAAGGGAATGGTCATATGGTCCCCAGTGAACAGTAAGCAACCTACAAGTAGTCAGCTTTCTGCATGTGTTATAACTTACAGTGTTTTATTAAAAATGTGACATTTAAAAATATTTTTGCAGGACAATGTTCCAGAATTACAAGAAGGATTTATAATCAATATTACTGATGTGCAATTGGTCGATTCTTCTACTGGAGGTCAGCCAAGTGTGAAAAGGCTTGGGTTAGAAATAGCTGAAATAACAATTGAAGAAAATGATGATGCCAGAGGAATATTTACTTTCAGTGTTACAAGGGTAAGTCTGAATGAAAAATATTTAAAGTAGCATTCCAGCAGGGGAGTCTGTGTTTTCAGACCAGTTTTGATAGAGTTCTAGTAGGCTTTATGACAGTAAATTGTTCTGTATACATAGGCCAGATGCCAGACAAACAGTTCCTTCTTAGAAATTTCTTCATAATTAATATATAGTGTTTATTAGGAAGCTGGAAGTGCTAAAACCAATGTCATTGAATATTCTGAAAGGGACCTCAGGAGATCTTCTAATCCAGATTTTTGCTCAGAGCAAGGTCAGTGCCAAATTCAGACCAGTTTACAAGTGATCATGTATTTCTTCATTTCTTTTTACCTGCAGGTAAATATGCATTTAAAAAAAAAAAAAAAAAAAAAAAAATGTTGGATTGCTGTGACACTCAGCAGTTTCTTATTGAATTTATAGGATATGACTGGAGCTGTTGCTGGTTATGAGGTACCACCACCACAGAATATACTGAAACTTCCAGTTGTCCGACAGGATGGGAAGTTTGGATCAGCAACTCTGTATTGGGAAGCCATTCATTCAACTGCTAGCTTTGAAGACTTCACACCATCATTTGGAAACCTTACATTTTCAGATGGGCAGGTATGCACTTGCTGTAAGTTTAACTGTCTCTGAGTTACCAGCTGAAGAGTTCTCATGTTTGCTTCCAGCAGAATTTGCCCCTCTTAATTGAAAACATTTTATTTGTGGCCTTATATGTGCGAATGATGCTCCTGACTTCAGTTCTTTAACGTGGAAGAGCAGATTTTTCATAAGCATCGACCAGATATGGTTATATGCATCTGGTACCTCCCCAAGTGAAGGCATAATTTCTAATAATAAAGCCTGTTATACTGAAAATTTGTAACCTAACCTGTCGTGTCTATAAATTCTCAGCCTGTAGGTTTTCTTAGCTGTATTCCACATGTAGTTTTAAATTTCATGCTGCCTCTGGCAATACTTAGTGTACACAAGAGGGATTGATTTCAAGTGAACAGAACTGCTCTTTGGCAAATAAAAGGATATAATCTGTGAGCAGAATTTTGGCTAAAATACACCTGCACTTTGTCTACCTACACATTGTGCTGACTACCAAAGCAGAACAGTCTGCTGATTTTAACAGAAGATTTATGGTGATGGGCTTAAATGTCTTCTTGCAATGTTGTTATCTTATTGTAAATAAACAAGTACAGTAGTAAATAAGCACAACTGAACAATGTGTATTTGTCTATTATTAGTTAAAATGTACCTATTTTAAATTTCAGATTTTTTCAAACAATTCACAGAATGTTATAAATGAAACTTTGTTTGTTGTTTTTTTTTTTTTTTTTTAAAAACAATTTCTACAGGCTACAGGAGAAATAGAAATTACAATCATAGATGACAATGAAGTTGAATTGCTTGAGATATTCAGGGTTGCCCTGGTGAGGGTAACAGGTGGTGCAAGGCTTGGGGACGACATCCTGGTAACTGTCGCTATTCCACCAAATGATTCCCCCGTTGGAGTATTCGGGTTTGAAGAAAAGAATGTGAGTTTGATTTAGACTGTGCTCTTTTGTGCAAAAGATGGGTAGTGGATTTGTGTCACTAATACATGACCATTTTTAGTAAGCCTTCGCTGCAGTGGAAGACATTATTCTTTCACTGAAAGGTGTATTAGTGCCTGCCTTCTTCTAGCTGTGTAGGATGGTAATAACAATAAAAGTGCTGCACCATAGATACAGATTTCTGCATGACTGAATCAGTTTAATTCAGTATACTAACAATTCAGGATATCCCAGGTAGGATTTTTGGTAATCTGTTGAATATTAAAATGGTTTTATAATAATCTGTGTTACTGAAAGTAAAGTTTGGAAAGAAATTATTAAACCTATCTCATCTTAGTTCTTGTCAGTGAGTGATTCTTGTGCTCTCCATTTGCTGGTGCTGTGCCTGCTTGTGACTCATTGTCCGTGATTGTTTTGAATCATAGGGCATACAGAAATAACATGAGTGACTAATCTTTGCTAGCAGAATTTAAGGCATTCCTTACATCCATTATCTTCCTATTGATTTTCACTTGTCCTTGTTTTACACTGTCACCGATAATGTTTTTTGTTGTTTATCTCAAGTCAGTATCGGTGCCTTTCCTACTTCCTCTTCCTCTTTCTTCATCAGGTGACAGTGAAGGAACCTCAGACACCTGATGACCCTGCTGCAGTGGTGTTGCTCACTGTAAATCGAAGTCAAGGAGGACGAGGAGCAGTTAATGTGTTATGGATTCTTGAGGAAGCAGCCAGACATGATCTGACCCCTCTGAATGGTACCCTTTACTTCAATGAGGTATTTCTGATATTGCAATAAATATTTAATACTAGATTTATAAATGCTTTCTGCTTCTATGTATTTGTATGGTGTTATGTGTTTATAAAAGTAAGGGATTACTAAGTATTACAACACTAGGAAAAGGACAGCTTGAACGGGTGGGCTTAGCAGTAAGTAGTTTTTTTGAACAGAAAATGAAAGCTGACATGCTCTTTTAAAGGCAACATAATGTAGTCGTCAGGAAGATAGGCTCTTCAAATATGAATTGTTTTTACAACTAAGAAAAAGGAGCAAAAACGTACTGGATGTGAGGAATGATTACAAAAACATTTATTCCATTGTGGTATCAAACAATTGAAAGCGAAAATGTTATTGAGAGGGTGAGAAGGGGAAATGACTGCTCAAAATTTACAGATTAAAAAAAAAATAGTAAAACACCCTAGCAACTTTCAAAATTGGAGAGTGATATTTGGCTTGTGTTTCATGGCAGGTTAAAAGTCTGAAGTAGGAGCCAAAACATTAGATATTGTCAAGCTATTGTTGTTATCTTAATATTGGCCTTTTACAGTCTACTCAAGATACTTAATGAAGAAAAGTGTTTTAACCTAAAACATAATCTGTTCTGCCTGTACAAGGCTATTTTGCATTCATTAAATAGGCATATTAGTTGTTTCTTTTACTTCTAAACAGCTGGAAAATAGCTTTTTCTGTAAAAACAACAGTATTTGCTAAAGTTTTGCTATTAATTTGCTATATCTTCTCTGCTAATAGGCCTGGACATTGCTTTTCTTCCTGAAGTTCTTATATATGCATACATGTAAGAATATATGTATGTATATATGGTGTACTAAAGTTATACAATGTATACCTATAGTTTCCCTCTGTTCTTATTTTAAACATTTACTACTGCCCACTGATCAACATGGCTGAGACAGGAATTTGCTATGACCTAATGTATCTAATCTTAATAATGTTATTCCTTAGAAGGTATGTATCCTATTGAATATCCACTTTCTGATAGAAAAGATTTTCTATAGAAAGTTTCCTCTAAGTTGAAAACTTCTGTGTGAATACAATTTAAAAGCAATTTGAATTGTTATTCAGTTGAAAATACCCATGGTATTTTTTGGGTGGCACACAATGTTTGAGAGGCACTTTTAACAACATTTCAGCTAAATCAGAAATGTCAGATTTAAAAAATATTACAGAATATATCAAGCATATGCATGCTTAGCCCTTGATTTGTTAAAGAAAAAAAACCTTTTTTTATAATATATTTTGTTTAGTTTTGTTTAATGTGAGTATATATATTTTCTGGTCTTTACATGATGCAGACTGAATCCCAGAAGCTGGTTGTTTTACATGCAGTACAAGATGGTCTGCTGGAGGGGAAGGAAACATTTACCATCCGGCTAGTCTCTACTGGTGATGCAGAGATATCCCCCGTAAATGGTAAAGAATTAAACCATTACATTCTATTTTGAGACACTTTGTATGAGAATTCCAGTGAGTCTGCTCATATTATTTTAGTCTGCAGTGCTAATATATTTTGTGTGCAGCTATTTGGTAGCAATTTTGACTGTCAGTTTTTATGCCTAGATTTTTTCCTTGTCTGAAGAATCAAAGAGGATTTCAGATCATAATATTTCATTCTAAATTAATTGTTGGTGTAGAGATTTGTGTTCAGATAGTTAGCATTGCCTGGAAAGAATTCTTTAACAAAAAGAAGCAAAACCCAAAAACCAGGTTCAGGCCTGTAAGAGTCATAGAGTAATTTCATTTGTAAGGCACCATCCAAGGGGATCTTTGAGTTGAAAACCATGCTCAAGCATCAGGAGACTTCACGGTTATATCAGGTTGCTGAGTGTCTTGTCCACTCAAACTCAGAATATCTCCAAGGATGAGGATTCCATGGACTCTCTGGGAAGCCAATGCTTAATCACTCATTTCAAAAAATTTACAAAAGTTAGCTCATTAGTTAGTTTTCTTTTACCATGACAAGCTTTGTTCTCTTCATAGGTGTGGCAACCATCATTATTTTGGGCGATGAAGGAGCTTCTGGGATGGTTGGGATAGCCCATTCTTCCAAGCAGGTTCTGATTGGAGAACCTTCCGGAAACTATAACGGAACTGCTGTTATTAGGTGGGTACATAATTTATTTTTCCAAAGGAAGGACAACAGCTCAGTTTCAAAAGCTATGAGACTCCACATTTGGCAAGAATTTATTGAGTGCTGCATTTCATTCTCTCTTCTAAAATCAGAACTATTTTTAAAATTAAATGCTTTTGTTTAAAGAAGGGCAGAATATACTATGTATATCTCTTTTCAGTATTACTGGGGAGCTCCAAATATTTCTCAGTCTTCAAGCTATTTACGATGTTGATGCATTGAAGGAAAGAAGATGCTAATCAAAGGAAGGGGGGAAGAGAATCATTGACATCTGAAGATCATAGAATCATAGAATGGTTTGGGTTGGAAAGGACCTTAAATATCATCAAGTTACAACCCCCTGCCATGGGCAGGGACACCTCCCACTAGACCAGGTTGCTCAAAGCCTCATCCAGCCTGGTCTTGAATACCTCCAGTGATGGGGCACCCGCAACTTCCCTGGGCAACCTGTTCCAGTGTCTCACCACAAAGATACTTTGTGCTGTTCAGGATTGCATTCAGGATTGTTGCCTGAACTATTTCAGTATATTGCTGTGATGGCTAACATAACCAAAGTGGGAACTGGGTTTTCAGTTGAAACAGGATGCAATTATTTCACTGCGTTCAGATGACTGAAAACACGATGAAGAAATGAAGATGTTACCATATCTTCCAAGAGCATTGGAAAAAGGGATTATGACACTCCCTTTGTGACTCAGCAAATATAAGCAACGGAACATCTTTTCATTCTGCCCTGAGAGCCCAAAAGACAAAGTGATGCATTGTGCAGCAGTAGTTGTAGATCATGTAGTTATAGACAAATTTTTGCTATGACTTAGATCACCAAGACTGGTGACAGGAGTAGGATTAGGCTCTAGGTTTTTAGACAAGTAGCAGACATTTCTTAAGTGACCTCATAGTAGTATTCTAGAGTCCTTTTGCCGTAAAAACCAAATCACCTCTGGGCATTACCCTTAAGTCCCATTTCCCTTCTGTTTTGCCTGTCTCTCTCTGGAAAAGCAAAATGGGACCAAGAGAGCTCAGTTTTCAGCCCTCACCTTTGGACTGTATGTGCAAAGAATCTTCAAAGACCTCTTGGTAAAAATATAGCTCAAGATGACTCCTGACACAGGGAAATAAAACAGAACTGCAGAAATGTTATGGCTCTGAAGAGGGAATTGTAAAGATCTTAATAGTGATTTAGTACATTAAAACTAAAGCTTCACAGTGCTGAAATTTCTTTCATGCATAACAATACGATACACTGTCTGTCTCTGGACTGGATATTAAATAAGGTAGAAAATAAAATCTGTGTTTGTGTTCTTACCTGCAGCCTGATACGCGGCCCAGGGATTTTTGGTGAGGTCATAATAAATTGGAATATAGCACCTCCTCATCACACAGAATTTGTTGAGACATCAGGGACGTTGACAATGCAAGATCAGCAGTCTGCAGCAGTTGTTCTAATACAGGTATGTGAGAGATTTTACACCAGTAGCTATTTCAAGTACTTCCTTTTATCTAGTTAGTATCTTGGTTAGAAATTAGTTATACCTCTCTCCCTGGAAATGGTTTAAATCCTTTCAGCTTTCCTTGGTTCTTCTCCCTAGGCTGTAGATGACAACCGTCCTGAGGAGAAGCGTTACTACCAGTTTCAACTAACTGGAATCAGTGACGGAGGACTCATAAATGAATCCAGCAGCACAGCAAATATTACCATGGCTGCCAGTGATTTTCCGTATGGAGAGTTTGCATTTTCACGGGAACTATTGCAAACAACAGAAGAAGAAAAATGGGTATTAGATTAAAATTCCTTCTTATGTAAAATATTGGTAGATATCAATATTATTGCAATATTTATGCTTAACTTTAGAAAAAAAATACTTTTTTCTACATTTATCATAGCACAGTCTTCAGAATGGCTGTCTGAGGTTTTTGAGTTTTTTAATACTCTGAGAAAGAAGGCTATCTGCCAAGTTTTGTGTAGTCTGTACTTACTAAAGCAAATTGTTGTTACCTGACAGAATCATTGAACAGATGCCTTTAGAACAGTCTCCTAAAGGCAACTGTAACAGAAAAACAAAGCCATTTTTTTAAAGAAAATGTCC